>NW_028270148.1:61001907-61155741 GCF_037043375.1 Chiloscyllium plagiosum
TTTGTGGAACACACTTGAATGGCCGAATGACCTACTCCTGTTCCTTTTTTTTTGTATATCTATCCTTTTTCAGAACAAAATCTTACTTTTGAAAATATTGCACTCATAATAAATGTGGTGCCTGATAAATCTTTCGTTTATCCTTGTGGAAGGCTAATTACTATTGTATCACAGTTAAGTGAGATCATATGCTACACAGGAAATACTGAATATGAAATACAGAAAGCGTATTATTTTGAAGGACACCCTATTTCCAACACCTTCTAAAACACAGTGCATTTTTTTCTATATCCCATTAACCATTTTCTGTAATCTGCCACATTGAAATGCTGCCTGAGGGTTTTGCAAGAGAATCTAATTGCAATCACTCCCTCCTGTGAGCTGACACCTATAATACTTTTGTCCTCTGTCCTGGCTGCACTCATGATCAGTATCTCACCATATCCACTTCTGAACTGTGCTCTTAAATTATGCACAGCATTTGTTATCTGAGCTGGCAGCTTGGATGTCAGATTGGGTGACAGTACCAATGAAAAAACACTATCTTGATGTTGCAAACACTGCCTGGCCAGATTGAAGTTCTTTTGGGAGTAAGAAGAAAAGGGACAAGAGTTGTGTTGAGATGTGAGAGGGGAAGAGTAACAAGAGGTGCATGCTCACCATTTGGAAGAGGGAAAGTGAGATGTGACAAGGAGTTTTATATTGTTGCCATCTATTGTTTCAGCCCTGCAGTGGCTGCTCCCATGATTTGGCAAGCACTATCTCCTACATGAACATAAGGATGTTGAGCCACATTTATTCCTCACCTGTTCGTGCTTGCTGTCTCAGGTTGTGTAATTCCTTGACTCTAAACAGCGAAAATGTGTTAGTGTGGTGCAATGCACCTTAGTGATGTGACTGTTATAGCCAATAATAACTGTACAGATAGTTCTCCTGTAATGCTTGTTTATTCAACATGGTTTGTCTGTAACGCAATTTGTGAATTGCCGATGTTTTTAAAGCAAACTCCCATTCGCTGTTACGCAATTCTCATCCCCGGCACTAGGTGTTTATGATTAGATTAGATTAGATTACTTACAGTGTGGAAACAGGCCCTTTGGCCCAACAAGTCCACACCGACCCTCTGAAGAGAAACCCACCCAGACCCATTCCCCTACAGTGTGGTGGTACACTGAGGACTGGACTCTGTGTCAGCATCACATGATCAGTAGGCATGTGTGCTTTCTCTTGAAAAGCTTGGTAAAAGATATTATGAAATGTTTGTGTAAGTGGACTTGGAAAAGCATCGTGAAAATGTCTGTACAACCTGAAGACATGAAGCTAGGAGCAGTCTGTTAATTTAAAGAATTGAGATAAGAGTGAAATTTCACTGGAATTGACTAACAGTTAAAGGGCTGTTGAGGAGCAGTTTGAAACTTGGCTTTGTTGTTTATATTAAGAGCTTTTTTCCTCTCTTTTTAGATGTTAAAGAATATCTGCAGACTTGTGTGAATTTGTTTCAGTGACTAATTGCTCTGGCAACCAACTACAAAAAAACTAGTACAGGGTCTTAGACATGGTCAGTCAGGTGCTCAGGGTGGTCAGAGTCAGGAAACTCTGCACATAGTGGGTGAGGGAGAGAAAAATAGGTGACATACTGTTACTTTTGGTGCATGTGTGCAAATGTCCTGAGGGATTGGGTAGGCCATGCAGAAGAAATTCAGGGTCAGTCAGAGTCAGATGTTAAAGAGGATGAGAGTGAGGGGGAAGATGTTGCAGGAAATCGTGACTATAGTAGCAGAGATAGAGAGAGTGAGTATGAGGTACCATTGAGAAGATGATGGCACTTTCACTGGCAGAGTGGAGAAGGTTAGTGATCATCCTCCTACATTCTGTGCATTCCCTTACATAGTTGAATCTGCATTGTCTGGATGATAACCCTGGTCCAGGTTGGCGTGGTTCCAGTAGAATGAAGTCCTCTGGCCTAGGAGAAAAGGACATCCTGCCTCTGCATCACCCCATCCCCATCAGCAGCATCTCCATGTTCCTGCCCACAAAAAGAGACACCAATTTTCCATTGACTGCTATGTCCAGGGCTAATGTCAGGGACCATGCAGGGCAGCTCTGGCCTGACAGGTCTTATCTGGGTGCACAATATCTTTTTTTAAAATGGTGCTGCACCACGGATGTTGGTCAATTCTGGGATATCCAGGAGGTGGTGAGTTGTTTTGGAAATGGCACACGGTATGATGGTGCTAAACGATGTAAGAGGGGTGCCAAAGGGTGGGGTAGATAATAAATCAGGCAGGTTTTGTAAAATAAGGTGATGGACGTCCCCAAACGTCACAGTGTGAAACTCTCCAAAAAAAATAACAAAACTGACACTTAGAAAAAGAAATTTAAGGTTCGGTCCTTGATCTAAGGCAGGTTTCATTCTGGGATCTGACTTGTGCAGTGTTACCATTGGATGGAATCAGAAGACTGGCTAGAATGTAGTGCAGCCAGCAGATGTAGATGTCAATCAAGAGAAATCAGTTGAAGATTCTGATGAATTGCACCATACAGTACTAGGCAAAAGTGAGGACTGCAGATACTGGAAATCAGAGTCTAGATTAGAATGGTGCTGGAAAAGCACAGCAGGTCAGGCAGCATCCGAGGAGCAGGAAAATCAACGTTTCGGGCAAAAGCCCTTCATCAGGAAGGGCTGATGAAGGGTTTTTGCCCAAAGCGTAAATTTTCCTGCTCCTCTGATGCTGCCTGACCTGCTGTGCTTTTCTAGGACCATTCTAAACTATACAGTACCATACAACAGGTCAGCTACAACAGATCAAAATTTGCTTAGAGGCTACATTTTATCATTATTTTATCTTTTTTCCATGTCATTGTGAATTCTATAATGACTTCTAGCACAACCTCCAGCCACAATACACCCTTTTAAGTATAAGCCTTTAAGTACTGCAGTCTATAAGTGGTGGTAGCCTTTTTCATGTTGTGCTCCCTGTTAAAGCATACAGGCACTCAGCAGCAAACTTGGTGCTGGCTGCACAATGCCACTGTTTAATAAAGCAGGCAACATTAAGTTTGCTTCTTGCCTATCTCGAGCAGTGGATGTAAGTTAATCACACACCACAAGTCCCATGCCAATTTTCAAAGCTAAATGTTTTTAAATAGATGGTTGGACCAGGCACTGCAGTAGGTATCAGCTTCTTGTTCACAGGGCCTAATGTTTCATTTTAAAAATTAATTCCTAGAATGTGTGCTAAGTTTCCGTGTATTTTGTATTTTCCTTTTTCTTTCACATTACCCAGCTTTTATAACACATCAGGATGAGCCCTTCAAATACCAGGGGATAGGTGGCTATAGACCCAAGTGCAGATAAATGGGATTTGTGTAGTTTGGAGTTTATTGGTCAGCAATGATATGGTGGGCCAGAGACCCTTTTCTATGTTGTATTTCTCTCTGTCAGGCAAGCAGGAGGCTGGAAGAACACAGCAAGTCAGGCAGCATCAGGAGGTGGAGAAATCAATGTTTCTGGTGTAACCCTTCTTCAGGTGGTGAAGCAGATCTGGCAGCATCTGTGGAGAGCAATCAGAGTTAATGTTTCAGGTTCAGTGACTCTTCCTCAGAACTGATGTTAGTTAGGAGAAAGTTGTTTTCTTATGCAGAAGGTTGGGTGGTGGGGAGGGGTTAAGGAGTAACCGATAGGTAGAAATAGAGCCCAAAGAGAAGGAAGAACAGTTGGACAGACAAAGGAGTCGATAACGATCAGCCTGTAAGAATGAATATCTAGTAGTGGACAATTAGATGGGTGGTGTGTAATAGCAGACAGTGTAATAACAAGGCCTGATTAATGGGGGTGGGCTAAGGACATGGGAGAAGGTGTCTCAAGCCTTAAAATTGTTGAAGTCAGTATCGAGTCCAAAGTCTGTAGAGTTCCTAAGCAGAAAATGAGGTGCTGTTCTTCTAGCTGGTGCTGAGTTTCGCTGCTGTACTCTAGCAAGCCTGAGACAGAGATGCTGGCCAGGGAACAAGGTGGTTTGTTGAAATGGCAGGCAACTGGAAGCTCAGGGTCCTTTGTGCAGACAGAATGTAGGTGTTCTGCGAAGTGGTGACCCAGTCTACACTTTGTTTCACCAATGTGGCGAAGACTACATTGTGAACTGCGAATGCAGTAGACTAAATTGAGTGAAGTGCAGGTAAAGCGCTGCATCACCTGGAAGGTGTATATGGATCCTTGGATACTGCAGAGGGAGGAATTGAACGGCAGGTGTTACACTTCCTGTGGTTGCAAGGCAAGATGCCTTGGGGTTATGACAGGATGTTCAGAGTGAAGGAGGAGTGAATCAAGGAACGGTCCTTGCGGAAGGCTAACAGGGAAGGGGAATATATGTCTGGAGGCGGCATCTGACTGGAAGTGGCAGCTAAAGATCCTCTGGTGGGATGGTAGGTGAGGTCAAGGGAATCCTATCACTGTTATGGGAGGAAAGAGAGAGTTTAAGAGCTGAGGTGTGGGAGATGGGTCAGATCCAGGTGAGGACCCTATCACCTATGGCACTGGGGAATCCTTGGTTTCAGGAAGAAGTTGAAAGGCCCCCTTGTCAAAGTTAGAATAATTAGAACAGATGCAATGGAGACTGAGGAACTGGAAGGATGGAATAGAGTCTTTACAGGAGCAGGATGTATTGTCAATTTACTGGGAGTTGGTTTATAGTGCGTATTAGTGGCAAGCTTATCCTCAGAAATGGAAGTAGAGATGTCAAAGATCATCTCTGACTCTTCCCTTCCCTTCCTTGACACATCTGCCACTTCAACATACCGCCATGTTCCCTGGCCAACATCTCTGTTTCAGGCTTGCTGCAGCTCAGTACAAGCTGGAAGAACAGCACTTCATTTTCAGCTTTGGAACTCTGTAGTCTTCTGAGCTCAATATTGAATTCAACAGTTTTTGGATTTGAGGCACCTTCTCCCATGTCTTTACCCCAACGCCCACATACAAGGCTTTGTTATCACACTTTCTGCTTTTACATGCCACCCATCATTAGCCATTAATTGTCCTCTGACAGCTACTCATTCTCCCAGGTTGATCATTATTGATTCTTTTGTCTGTTCATCTTTTTTTCTCTCTCTTTTGGTTCTCTCTCCACCTATCATTTACTCCTTCCCCCTACCCTGTTTTCTGCATAAAAGCCAACTTTTTCCTAGCTAACATCAGTTCTGAGGAAGGGTCACTGAACCTGAAACGTCAACTGATTTCTCTCCACAGATGCTGTCAGACCTCCTCAGCCTCTGCAGCAATTTCTGATTTTGTTTTTGATTTCCAGCATCCACAGTTCTTTCAGGTTTTTGTATTAGGGAAACGTGATTTCAGAGCTACAGTCCCATATCCAGGGGCAGCACGGTGGCACAGTGGTTAGCACTGTTGCCTCACAGCACCAGAGACCGGGTTCAATTCCCACCTCAGGCAACGGTCTGTGGGAGTTTGCACATTCTCCCTGTGTCTGCATGGATTTTCTCCGGACGCTCTGGTTTCCTCCCACAGTCCAAAAATGTGGAGGTTAGATGAATTGGCCATGCTAAATTGCCCGTAGTGTTAGGTGAAGGGGTAAATGTAGGGGAATGGGTCTGGGTGGGTTGCTCTTTGGATGATCGGTGTGGACATGTTGGGCCGAAGGGCCTGTTTCCACACTGTAAGTAATCTAATCTAATAATGTTCTATCGATTATATGTAATGGGTGCATAGATGGGTATGACAAGGTGATTAAAGAAAGGTGGTCCTTTTAATTCCAACTCACTTCAACAGCAGTTTCTGCATCTGGTCCTTGGGATAAGGGATTCAGAGTCAATCAAGTGTCAGCATACTTTAGCTGTGATCAATGTTGAGGGTCTCGATGTCTCAAAGTTTGATCAGGCTGTATTCATCCACTGCTTCCATTATCCCCGTGCTCATGTTGCCCACCAGATTTTAGTATATCTGAGTGTTAGACTCTAGGTAGAAGAGGTATATGACAGCAGTGTTGATGTGACAAGCCTGTGCTTCTGGTGCTACAGGTCAAACTCAGGAATGATGATGATGGTGTCTGAGATGTTGTCATACTCATGGAATTATACCTTACTATGTCAGGTTGTTGCTTCACAGATCTGTGAGACAGTTGTCCCAATTAGAACATAAGAACTAGGAGCAGCAGTAGGCTATCTGTCCTGCTCCGCCATTTAATGAGACCATGGCTGATCTTTTTGTGGCCTCAAGTCCACTTACTCACGCTCTCGCCATAACCTGTAATTCCATTATTGTTCAAAGAATTATCTATCTTAGCTTTAAAAACATTTACAGGGGAACCTCGATTATCCGAACGTGATAGGCGGGCACTATTTCATTCGGATAATCGATTATTTGGTTAATCGATTAAATCCCTTTCCTTTGGGGTTTGGAGTTAAAGTCTTCTCATTCAGGAGACTGCAGCAGCACACAGCGCATGAGGCCTGGCCCCCCACCCTGTGCAACTCTGACCCTGCCCCCAGCCCTGTCCCCGTGCAACACCACCCCCAACCCTGTCTAACACTGTCCCCCCACCCCCAACTCCATCCAGCACCGATCACTGCCCACAACACCACCCGCCAACCCCGTCCAAAACCACTCTCCGCCTGCCCCCCCCAACCCCGTACACACCTGCCCCCTCTCCGGGACAACTGGACTGGACACCAACAAGACTACTGCAGTTGCCTTTGTGGAGTAAGTCTCCAAATAGCGCGCGTGCGTGCGCACACGCACACTTTTTTCCTGCAACTTTTTGACAGGTTCCACCTTTGTCCTGTACAGGACAATTTTGGAGAAGGGGGGGGGGGGGGGGGGGGGGTGTGGGGTTCAGGGTACATCCCTTTCAGAACTCCAGGGAAAGTGTGGGGGGAGAGAGAGAGGGCGGGAGGTTAGTCATTTGGAGACTGTGCCTGTTTAATCACTGTAAACAAAAGACGCGATCTCTGTTGGAAACAAGTCTTTGATGTAATGTTTCCATCGGGACCTCGAGATCTTTTTCGGATAATTGGTATTCAGATAATCGAGGTTCCTCTGTATTGAGGAAGCCTCAACCTCTTCACTGGACAGAAATTTCCATAGGTTCATAATCCATCTCAATTCAGTCCAAAATCTGTTCCCCCTAATTTTGAGGCTGTGCTCTCTTGTTCTAGTTTCATCCGCCAGTAGAAATATTCTTTCTTATCTATTCCCTCCATAATTTTATATGTTTCTATAAGATGCCCCCTCATTCTTCTAAATTTCAGTGAATATAATCCTAGTTTACTCAGTCTCTCCTCATAAGCCAACCCCCTCAACTCCAGAATCAATCTAGTGAATCTCCTCTGTACCTCTTCTAATGCCAGTACATCCTTTCTCAAGTAAGGAGACCAAAACTGCATGCAGTACTCCAGGTGCGGCCTCACCCGCACCTTGTACAGCTGCAACATAACCTCTCTGCTTTTAAACTCGATCCTTTTAGCAATGAAGAGCAAAATTCCATTTGCATTCTTATTTACCTGTTGTATATATATATTTATAGAATCTTTTGCTATCTGTCTTTATATTCTGAGCTAGTTTTTTATTCTCATAACATGTCTTACATTTTTTATAGCTCTTTTTGTGGCTTTCTGTTGACCTCTAAAGCATTCCCAATCTTTTAGTTTCCTGCTGATCTTGGCCATTTTGTATACCTTCTCTTTCAATTTGATAGCCTCCCTTATTTCCTTAGACATCCATGGCAGATTACCCCTCTTCCTACAGCTCTTCTTTTTCATTGGTATATACTTTTGCTGAGCATTTTGAAACATTGCTTTGAAATTCTTCTACTGTTCACCATCTGTCTTTGCTTCCAGTCTACTTCAGCCAAATCCTCCCTCATCCTACTATAGTTCCCTTGTTTAAACACAGGGCCCTGGTATTGGATTTTATCTTCGCACTTTCCATCTGTATTCTGAATTCAACCATACTGTGATCGCTCATTCCAAGAGGATCATCTCTAACCATCGCCTTGATGTCGTTCTTAAATATCAGAGCTATACCACCTCCCTGTCTGTCCTTCCGAATAGTCCGATACCTTGCATATTTAACTCCCAGTCATGACCATCCTGCAAACATGTCTCCATAATGGCTACTAAATCACATTCATTCACGATGATTTGTCATTAACTCATCTAACTTGTTACGAATGCTCTGAGCATTCAGGTAAAGTACCCTTATGCTAGTTTTTATACCCTGTTTATGAATTCCAACATCTCCAATAACATATCTCCTTTCTTTCTACTTTCATAGTCTTGCCATGTAGTTCAACACTCCTGCATACAAGTTAACCTGCTACTTTCCTTTTATTTGCCACCATACTCCCTGTTGTTTTCTCCTTCCCTTTCCTGCGACTCACTAGTTTAAAGCCCTAGTGACTACCTTCTTTATCCTTTTCATTAGAACACTGGTTCCAGATTAGTTCAGGTGGAAATCGTCCTATTTCCCCCTACCCCGGTTCCAAAACTGATGCCACTGCCCCATGAAATGGGAACCCTCTTTCCCACACCACTCCCTTAGCCACATGTTTACTTCCCTAATCTTCTTATCCCTAAGCCAATTTTCACATGGTTCAGGTAGTAATCGGTGATCATAACCCTTGAGGACCCGTTCCTTAATTTTGTTCCTAGTGCTTGATATTCCCCACATAGGCAAGGCTAGGAAGGAAGATCTATGTTGTTTGTCCTAATGAGAACCACAACAACTGGATCATTGCCCTCCTGTTCCAATATCCTTTCAAGCCGGTCAGAGGTGTCCTGTACCCTGGTACCGGACAGGTAACGTATCATATGGGACTCACGATCCTACTAACAATGGATACTGTCTATCCCCCTAATTATAGAATCCCCTACAACTACCACTTGTCTTTTTGCTCTTGAATGGCCTTCTGTGTTGCCATGGGCAGCTGGCTTATCCTCCCTGCAATCCTTTTCCTCATCCACAAAGGGAGCAAGTACCTCATACCTGTTGGATAAGGTCAAGAGCTGAGGCTCCTCCGTTCCTGAATTCAAGATTCCCCAACTGCCTCAGTTGCAATCACACTCTGCTATGCCTGATGACTGATTGATTGATTGAATTTGAAGTACTTTTCCCCCTCCCAGATGTGCTGCAGTGTTTGAAGCTAAGATTCCAGATGATCAGTTTTAAGCCTGAGTTCATCCAGCAACCAACACTTGCTGCAGATATGTTTACTGCAGCTCACAATGTGATTAGCCAGCTCCCACATCATACATCTGTAGTACATCACCTGCCCTATCATCTCTACTTAGTTACTTAATTAACTCATAAGTTTATATAAATTAATACATTTCTTAATACTTCTCTGCTGTGCTCTTTTTCAAACTTCATGCAGGTTTCCTTCCAGCCAACCACGTCACAGCTTCCTTGTGATTTCACTCCAGTTTTTTTTTGCAGCTACAGTGTGCCCCGAGTTTTATACTCCCTCTATGCAGCGGCTGCTGCTGCTCCTTCTGACTGCTCCCTGCAGACCAAGTTGCACTCCTGAGCTTAATTTCATCTCAAACCTCCACATGTTAATTAGGGATATTTTGCAGAGTTGACAGGGCTGTTAATGTTGCTGTTTGCCCAATGCGAAGGTCAATGCTAAGTCTTCCACATTTTGTTGCTTGCTTTGTGGCAGTTTTGTTACAGCTGAGTGTCTTGCATGGCCATTTCAGAAGGCAGTTAAGAGTCAACCACATTGCTATAGATCTGGATTGCGTATAGGTCAGACTAGGTGAGGATGGCAGATTTCCTTCCCTGAAAGATGTTGTGATAGGTTATTATGACAATCAGCTATGTTTGCATGGTCATTCAGCCAGCTTTTTAATTCCAGATTTTATTGAATTCAAATATCACCATCTACTGTAGCGGGATTTGAAACCATGCTTCTAAAGCATTAGACTGAGGCTCTGAAATAGTGACATTAGCAATGCGCCAAGATAGAGATTCAGCTAAGTAACAATCAAAACATAGGCTGTTCTTCTTTTTTATAAATTATATTTCTTTTCAGATGTTGCAAGAGAGGTTCCGTGAATTTGCTCGTGATACTGGTAACATTGGCCAGGAGCGAGTTGACAGTGTGAATCGTATGGCTGATGAGCTGATTAATTCTGGACATTCTGATGCTGCCACAGTTGCTGAATGGAAAGATGGACTCAATGAGGCTTGGGCTGATCTCCTTGAGCTTATTGACACCAGAACACAGATTCTAGCAGCTTCTTATGAGTTGCACAAGTTTTACCATGATGCCAAGGAGATCTTTGGACGAATTCAAGACAAGCACAAGAAGCTTCCAGAGGAGCTAGGACGAGATCAGAACACTGTGGAAGCGTTGCAGAGAATGCATACAACATTTGAACATGACATTCAAGCTCTTGGTACTCAGGTAAAACATCTAACATTCTCAATATGATGATTAGAGTGCAAGTCTGATACAACACATAAGGATATACTGTGAATTTATTTATAGCTTGAGGGTCCCATTACTCCAAATAAAGAAAATCACAAATGGAAAACTCATTTTTATTTATCTTACTTGAACATGTAGAAATGTATGTTTCTTCATTTGAAATAATTGGCCCATGTTATAAATGGATATATAAGTGGATTCTCCTGATTGCCCAATAAACTTTGACAGAAAATCTATAGAACCCCAGATAATCGCAATCATTAATCATTTTTCCTGCTGAAAGGAAATTATTTTCTCCTTTTAAAATTTAACTTCAACCCCACATAGCTACTTAATTTTATAAAGCACACACTGAATTAATATACAGGTGCAAAGCTTCCTTGCTATTTTTAACTTCAGCATCTGTTTTCTGGATGCTATTTTATGGTTCCTATACTTGAAAATTTCACTTCCATCTTGAGATACAAAGAAAGCTGAAAGAAGGGGCTGATCTCAGGAGATTTTTTGACACTTCTATTATTTTGTGTTGATTTTGGCATCCTATGCATGTGTATGGTAATAAATAATAGAACCAAACCTTTGCTGAGATCATCAGTTAATAATTTTAATTGTCGAGAGTATGGTGCTGGAAAAGCGCAATAGGTCAGGCAGCATCCGAGGAGCAGGAGAATCAACATTTCGGGCATAAGCCCTTCATCAGGAATAATTTTAACTGTCCAGCTTTAGATCAGTACAGCTATAACACATACTCACCTCTTGGACACCAACATCCACATTATACTGAATTTCCTCTGTACTAATAAGACAACAGCCATAGATTGGACATGCAAACCTTTTTAATGGAATATTCCATAGTAACAATACGTTTGTAAATTATCTTACACTTAAGTAGGGCTTCTAAGTTAAAATGGTATCACTGTGAGTTTTTGATGATCACTGCACAATGTGAGTACAAGATGCTGAAATGGTGTTGTTAAGACTGTAACCACCTGTCCAACATTCAAGAATGCAGCTCACCACCCACCACTGTCTCAGCTGGTAAAGAACAATAGAGGCTGGCCTAGTCAGTCACACCCATTTCCCCATTGGCAATATTTTTGTAATTTTTAAAAAATGTATATTTTTCTAATAAAATTGCTTATGCTGAGGAGTGAGCTGAAGAGACCATTCACTTAAATCTTGCAGATGACACATACCAGGTGACCTTTTGTATGAATTGGTATATTTCCATTAAAGCTGCTTGATAACTGAGGATAAACATGATGCTTTTTAAATTAAAAATGACATTTCTTTTATTGGTCTGCATCTCCAGCAAAACAGAGTTGGTAACCTTGTACAGGACTCTCACAGTGTCATATTGAAATTGAAATCAAGAAACTGTACGTGTTTGACAGACCTTTCATTTGTCTCCATCTTTTGTGAGAAAGCAGCGGGTTTTCTCAATGTCTTGTCATGACTATGTGGCAGACTTGTGGCCTCACTGCAGGCATTGATAACTACAAACAACCACCTTGTGGTACACTGCAGATCAAATCACTTTAATACCCTTTATTGTCAACATTGTTCTGTAGTCGCACATACAATGAAGATCAAGCTGTCTTGCATTATATTAAAGCATACAGTGTTAATAAATATAGCAGAAAATTAATTTCATATTCTCAAAGAAGAATTTTGCAGTTGCCTTAAAGTATTCTCCTTAATTATTCACAATTATTGTATATCCTTTACTGCAAATTAAAGATTGAAGTCAGAGGTTATTTGTTTTTCTCAACTTTACAATAGCTTCTATCTTAAGTATAATTTGAAGCATAATTGCATCTTTTATTAAAAAAATCCAAGGAAATATTTCAGAAGATCCTGAATATAAATTCAAAGGTTTAGAAAAAAACTT
This sequence comes from Chiloscyllium plagiosum, assembly GCF_037043375.1. Taxonomy (NCBI): domain Eukaryota; kingdom Metazoa; phylum Chordata; class Chondrichthyes; order Orectolobiformes; family Hemiscylliidae; genus Chiloscyllium; species Chiloscyllium plagiosum. The sequence goes on from NW_028270148.1 coordinate 61,014,238, forward strand.
CTGTTGAGGGGGAGCGTTTACAATAATAGCCTTTATAAATGATTTAATCATTTGATTTATGTAAAGTTATCTATTGTACTGATTTTTGACCATAGAAATACATGGAGTTATGAGATAGGAAATTGAGTGAAATAAATTATGGAGATGTTAAATCACTAATACTTTTCTGTTTCTTGCTTCTAAGTGGAAAATGTGTAATTATTATGTGTGAATGTATACAAAGTATGTGCTTTGCAAACATTTTAATAATTTAAGTCTTTTAAAAGTGTGATTTTAGCATAAGTATTAGAACAAGATCAGCCATATAACTTTGAAAATACTGTTGTTATATGCTACTTGTTTCAAAAAACACGTAGACCCGAGCTATCATGAAGTTACTGTTTTAATTTCTAATTGTTAGTTTTTACTTTGTTGTTGCATTTGTGATATGTGAACCATGTGCTGTTTGTGATAAGAATAAAAGATTGCAGTACATTGCTGACATTTTTTATTACAGGTAAGACAGCTGCAGGAGGATGCTGCTCGACTTCAGGCTGCTTATGCTGGTGACAAGGCTGATGACATTCAAAAACGCGAAGCAGAAGTATTGGAAGCGTGGAAGACACTTCTTGATGCATGTGAAGCTCGGAGGGCAAAACTTTTTGATACTGGTGATAAGTTCCGTTTCTTTAGCATGGTGCGTGATCTGATGCTATGGATGGAAGATGTTATTCGGCAAATTGAAACCCAAGAGAAACCAAGGTAAAATGAATGTGCTAAGTTAAAGGCAGGGAGATAATAATTAGTAATTATTAGCTAGTATTTTGAACATTTTTGTTATCTAGGCTATCATTTCATCCGGTATTTGATTTGTGCTTCAAATATTTTGTACAGTCATGATGCAGTAATTAGAGTATATATATTTTATCTTGTTTCAGAGATGTTTCATCAGTGGAATTGCTAATGAACAATCACCAAGGCATCAAAGCTGAGATTGATGCCCGTAATGACAGTTTCACTACGTGCATTGAACTTGGCAAATCTCTCCTGGCAAGAAAACATTATGCATCTGAAGAGGTAGCACACCCCTTATCAGAACAATGTACTTAGTTCTGATGTTAAGATTGCTGATCACAATTTTGTCAGTTCTCATTGTGATTCAGTTACCTGGTCATTAAATATTAACTATAAAAATACAGCTAGTTTTACTGGTTTATTAGAACACAGGAGAATTTTAGTTATGCTGTAATGGTGTTTGAGTGAATTATTTACTTATGAAGTTCTAAGAAAGATGAGTACTGGGGAATAGAATACTCACTACTTTGAACACCATTAAAACACTCTCAAGCCAGATGGAACATTAACAGCACCAGGTGTTATTAGATGCTAGTTGTAGAAATGACTCTCAGTTTATATCGATATTTAAGGAGTTGACAACTTTTATTAAGTTCATTCTTTGCATAGATGTTTGTCTCAATTTCTGAATGAATGCTTCATTATTGTATTTCCTTGTAATATGAGAAAAGGAAGGCATTATGAAATGAATAGTAATACCAGTAAGGTTTATCCTACCACTACTTGAATTAATTCTCTTTTCACATATAGATTAAAGAGAAATTGCTGCAACTAACGGATAAGAGGAAAGAAATGATTGACAAATGGGAGGACAGGTGGGAGTGGCTCAGACTAGGTAAATACCAGCTATCATTCTTTCACAGCAGAAATCGTGATTAAGATTTTTTTGAATGTGTGCATTGTTCTACAATTGAATTCTTTGTAAGAATTTTTGGTCAATCTTTCTGACTATGTTGCAATGGAGAGCTTTTTATCAGAATATTTTGTCTTACAGTTGCATCTGATGTTGATTGCAAATCTGTGAACATTATTGCTTTGCAATTGCATTCTATCTTTAATTTGTGAATCCTCCTTTCAAGTTTCATTTTGCTTTTTGCTTAGTTTTGGAAGTGCATCAGTTTGCTAGAGATGCAGGTGTGGCAGAAGCCTGGCTTTTAGGCCAAGAACCATATCTATCCAGTCGAGAATTGGGTCAGAGTGTGGATGAAGTAGAGAAATTGATTAAGAGACATGAGGCATTTGAGAAATCAGCAGCTACATGGGATGAAAGATTTTCAGCATTGGAGAGACTGACGACAGTGAGTATATTTTATAAATAATCCCTTTTCAATACCCCATAAAAACATGTCATCAGTACAGATCTAGTGCTTCAATCATTTCTTAAAAATAACTAGTCAGCTTGACTTAGTTGGATTTTATTTTGGATTCTGGGCTAGAATGTTATTTGAGTCAAATGCCTTAATTTTAACTGATTTTCCAATTCTATACAGAGGTGATTTTCTCAAGTGCATGCTGAAATTCATTTGACATTTAATTGAAATAAAGCAGCACATTTTTCTGTAAAGCAATTAATTGTTCAATTAATCAAAAAGAGAGATTTCAGTGACATGATAGTGATGTGATATAGTTCTAATTATCTTCATAAATGCAAATTCAAATAGTATAGTCATAAAATCAGTTTTATGTTTTTAATAACTGAACATTAGCTTGTCTCTAGAATTCCTTTTTATTTTTGGAGTAACTTACAAAAAGAGAAACATTATTATTTCTATATTATTATTTATTATTATTTCTGTGAGACAGGCCAAGAAAATGGGCATCCAGCAAAAGGGAAAAGAGAAACTTAGAGAACTTTATAACGGAAGGGATTTTAGACTTTTGAATTTGGGGCGGAAGACCGTAAGGTCGAGTGTGAGAACTTCTGTAGAATAGAGGCAAGGGGAAGATGTGAAGTAGACTAATGTCAGAAGAATGAAACAGTCATAAGGGGCAAATATAGCTAATGGAAATCTTTTGAGTTTAGAATGGTGAATCTGTGGAAAGATTTCAAGGTGAAGATAAACATTTTGAAATCAATTTTCTAGAGGACTGTATAGGCTTGGAAGGCAAGGAAGGCTGTACAGGCAAGGTAGGCAGGCAGGAGGCTGAAAGAACACAGCAAGCCAGGCAGCATCAGGAGATGGAGAAGTCGATGTTTCAGGTGAAACCCTTCTTCAAGAATGGGAGTGGGTGTAGCGGGAGCTGCACATAAAGGGGGTGGCAGGGTAGGGTGGTGAAGTAAGGATAGGTGAAGACAGGTAGAGGGTACAACCTGGTTGGTCATTGGGAGGAATGAATCCACTTGATGGCAGGCAGGAGTGGAAGGGATGGGGAGGGGCTGGGAAGGGGGTCAGGAGATGGGAAGGGAGGCTATTTGAAATTGGTGACCTCAATTTTGAGTCCTCCAGGCTGTAGGCTTGAATTTGTAGGATCTTGTGCAAATAAATAGGATCATAAAGTTTTGAATAAATTGTTTATAGAAATGAGAAGAATATTACAAATATCAGTCTGAGGATAAAATAAGTGTTAGAATTGTGGCAACAATGGGGCTGAGGCAGACTTCTGATACAAAGAATTTAATTTCACAAGTTCTGATACTGAGATTGTACCATGATGAATCTTGACAATTTTCTAATCAATTTATACATTTGACGAAAAAAATAGACACATTCTGAATTTCAAAAGATTAAAACAAACCGAGAATAATGACCCATAACAGGCTTTATTATTTGAAATCATACAAATGTGAACCTTACATTTCTTCTTCTTACAGCTGGAACTGCTTGAAGTGCGGAGGAGGCAAGAAGAGGAGGAAAGAAAGAGGCAGCCATCCCCACAGCCAACCTCACAGCCTTCTGACGAGTCTGAATCACCACAACAGTAAGATATTATGAAAGATTTAAATACAACTTTTTAAAAAGCTTTAGCTCTTTGGAAAGTAATAGTCACATTAATGTACTAACTAATCACCGTACTTAATAATATTCAGTAGAATTTGAACAATGCTCAGACATTAAACATTTTGTAAGAGCTTGTGAGTGGAAGGGAATATCATTGCTTTAGTTTATTTGATCAAAAACAGTTAAGTTTATTTTGTTCCTCAAGCAGAATACAATAATTTCTTGCTTAACATTGCAGTTGCTTTTCTGAAAAGTATAACTCTAAATGAAACAGTACAAAGATTCGATTTTCCCGTTACAAGCAACATAAAAATTTTATTTAGAATTATTTAGACATTCATATCGGAATAAAGTATTAAAACAGTTCATAAATGCAGCTCACCACTGCCTTCTCATAGGCAACTAAGTGTGGGCAATAAAGGCTGGTCCAGCAAGCAATGCCCACATTTCATGAATTAATTTTTTAAAATGTAATCTAAGTAACATAAAACAGAGAAACTTAAAGCAAAGACTGACTGTAGTCACTAAAGTGACTGTAGTCATCTATCCTCAGCCTCGTGAAAATGGCCAAGGCGAGACTTGAAGAGGTATGAAGGCGAGACTTCTGGCCACTCCACCCAGTACTGTCTCTGTTTGGTCCCAGTCGTAAATTCATATGCCAGCTAAACATACCTAGTTGTAGTTTAAATATAAAATGATAAAGAGATATCCGCTTTACAGACAGAAAATTGTGTTTGCCCATGGATGTTCAATCGCTTGCATCTTATCTCATGAAGGTTTTCTCCTGTTTTCTTTTCCCCAGGGAAGGAGCTAGAGAAGGAGAACACGTTTCTCAGAATGGATTACCATCAGACCAGGAGTCCCCACGGGTTAGTTACCGCTCTCAAAACTACCAAACCTACAAAAACTTTCAGAACAGACGAGCTGGCAGTGAATGGGCCCGATCTGGACTGTGAAATTCAAACCAATCAGAATGCAGTATTTGTACATTTTGAGACTAACCCATACACACATTCATTTCTCTTTAACAGATGCTTTTTTCATCTGCTTTGTTTATCAAAATCAGTTTAGTTAATGAGTAATCCTGCGAAGAGTATCCATTCATCTCAAGCATTCATACTGCTTTTGGTTCTCTGCCATAAATAATAGCCAGCAATGTATTTGGCAGCCTTGTATGATAAGAACATAAGAAATTGAAAATTTGTTTGTGAACTTAAGAGCTTGTAAGGGGGCATGGCTACATGATTAACCAAATAACCTTCCTGATGCAAGCAGCTTTTATATTGTAATTCATGAGACACGATGACTCCTTGTATTATTGGAACAGGTGAAAATTTTGTTTTGATGGGCAGCCATCCAAGTTTGAACTGGAGAGATGTGGGAATGGTCAAATATTCTCATCTTTTGTTACAATAAGCAATTAGCAAGGATTTAGCCATAATCTTCCTTTAGAAGACTGAATGACTGGCATGGAGTTTGAAGTAAGACAAATTATACCTGGTCTATGTAAGGAATGATTTTTATTGTTCCTTGTTTTATGCTATATAATTCAGCTTCTGGGAGCAATTAGAGTGACTGAAAGTACTGAGAGTTGGAAAATGTTGTTTAGCAACAGGGTCATTAATCATCTGTCACAGCAAAACATCCTAATTAAGGGTTACAACAATCAATTCTGTGATTCTGTGGAAACATGAGCTCATTTGAAAAACAATGTTGTAGCTAACCTCACCAGATACAACACGATCAGCTCATTTTATAGCTTTATTAGTGCTCCTTGCAGAGCTGAAACCTTACACATACAGTCTATTGAAGTAAGCAGTGGCATCAGCAGTGCAATTGGAGTATGTGGTGAATAGAACTAATCCAAAACATACAGCCTTGAAGGAACTGTACTATAAATACAAAGGGGTACAACCACAGAGATAAATTGCTGACAGCTTTGAAATGATTGCATCGGTTTTTTTATCTTTGCACATGTAGTTATTATGAGATGGTGGTGTCAAATTGATTGGTGATGTTAGATGGTTAAGCTTAGTAACACAAAGACACAAAACAGGCAAATAAAAGAAACAATGGCTGCATGAAGCATTAACAAGGACAATTATTCTGTGTTATTGTCAAGAACATCCTCCCCAGAAGGTGGCAGTGCATTATACCTAGCAGGAGGTGGTAATAAACTGGACTGCCTACAACATCTGGAAATGGGGTGCATGAGAAGACAGTGATCTTTCGTCTTAAATGCATCATTCTTGTTCAATAGTTAGACTCATAGAGGTGTACAGCACGAAACAGACCCTTCAGTCCAACTCATCCATGTGGACCAGATATCCCAACCCAGTCTAGTCCCACCTGCCAGTACCTAGCCCATATCCCTCCAAACCCCTCCTATTCATATACCCATCCAGATGCCTTTTAAATGTTGCAATTGTACCAGCCTCCACCACTTCCTCTGGCAGCTCATTCCATACACATACCATCCTCTATGTGAAAAAGTTGCCCATTAAGTATCTTTTTTATATCTTTTCCCTCTCACCCTAAACCTATGCCCTTTAGTTCCGGACTTCCCCATTCCAGGGAAAATATCTTGTCTATTTATCTTATAATGCCCCTCATGATTTTGTAAACCTCTATAAGGTCACCCCTCAGCATCTGACACTTTAGGGAAAACAGCGCTAGCCTATTTAATCTCTCCCTATTGCTCAAATCCTCCAAACCTGGCAACATCCTTGTAAATCCTTTCTGAACCCTTTCAAGTTTCACAACATCTTTCCAATAGGAAGGAGACCAGAATATTCCAACAGTGGCCTAACCAAAGTCCTGTACAGCTGCAACATGACCTCCCAACTCCTATACTCAATAATCTGACCAATAAAGGAAAGCATACCAAGCGCCTTCTTCACTATCCTATCTACTGCAACTCCACTTTCACGGAGCTATGAACCAGCACTCCAAGGTCTCTTTGTTCAGCAACACTCCCTAGGACCTTACCATTCATTCCACAGATTGGTGCCTGTTTTCTATTCTGCATTTACAGGCAAACCTGTCTGACTGTCAGAATCTTGATGCTTCTGTTTTATAACATGTTTACGTATTTCAGAATAGGTTGTCACTATGCATAAACAATTGAAAACCTAGCCCCACACTCATTGTCTTCATGTTGGACATGTGACAATAATCTCTTCCACTTAAGAAAATGTTCCATGCAGTGACATACAGTAGACACATCAAGGTATGTGGTGTGAAGGAAATTTTTGTAAAGTTCTGGCTTTGCTGAGCAAAACATCATTCACCAGGAATAAGCCACAAATATACCAATTGATAACTACAACGACTTTTGCGATGCTAGTAATGCCACAACTATGTTAAACATTTACTGCAGGGTCAAATCCCTGTTCAGTTCACCTGTTGCTCAGTAAGGCACTCATCCGTACTGGAGGTTTTGTGTCGCATTCTACCTTCTGATCTCTTTTTCATCTTCTACATATCAACTATTTAAAAAATTATTTGAAGTGTTTTAAAAGCAAGTTTTTGTGAAGGTATTTATTTTAAAAATGGTTCAGTGGTTTTCAAGAAGTAAGTACAGTTCTTAAATTTGAAACACATCTAACAAACCACTGCTTTCATTCCCATTCCAAATGGAATCCACAACAAAGGAAGGGCAGACTTGGTACAAATATGTCCAAATTGTAGTAGGTGGCAGTTTAAATGTAATGTGAGTGAAATCTAGATACTGTATGTTTCATGCATGTAAAAAATGTAGGTACAAATATTTTGCTCCCTCAAAAATAGCAAGGAACTGAATTGCAGATCCAATAGAAATTAGAATCGTGTCTGCTCTCCTAATTCAGTACTCCCTTCGGAACAGTTGCCTAGCTGCTCTCCTGAATTACTGTGCAGCATTTTATCAGACTGAACAATCACGTATCTACATAACACAGTAACCTTGTTTATACTATTAATGGACAATAGGCCATATTATTCCATTGACATAACGTCAAATGCTAAGGCTGTTAACTCTGGTTCTATTTGTGTGTTTCAGAGAAAATTACTTTATCCTCTATTGAGGTGTTTGCATAATTAAAGTGGGTTAAAAAGGTTGATTGAAGGTTGCCTGCAAAGAGATGCCAGGTAGACGAATTACGTAAAGCTCATTATTATACCAATGTAATGCCAGGATTCTCTTATCTATAGCATAGGTTTTACTTAACATCAGCAAAAATAAAACAAACAACATTGTATTTGTAAGCTTTGATTTCTGATCTACGGTTTTTACTGTGAATATTTCTCTTAATCAAATTGACAAATAATGCCTAACTAATAAAGTGGCTGCCCCAGATGTGATGGAGATTATTTCATAAAACTGATGAGTGTTGTTCAGTGTCTACACAGTAAGACCAGTCATACTCCAGATAATCTGAGTGATGCATTAAATATATCTATCACTATTTAATATGGTCCCCAGGAGGGAAATACTTAAGATAATGGTTTTATGTTTTATTTCTGGCTGGTGCTGACATCAGGGGAAAGCAAAATTCAGCACATTCCAGTCACTTATAAATTATTTCTGAAAAGAGATTTGGTAACAACAAATTTTGGCAACGCCAAAGTGTCAGCAGACTTTTAAGCTTACTGTCAGCTTTTTAAGTTTTAACGGTTATTTTTAATTTGGTCTTTCAATTTTTCAAGCAAAAACTATTTTTGCTTAAAAGCAGATAAAATTCAACATATGAAAGAGAATATATACTGTTTAAGTGAACTTAGTGTCAGTGACAGTGGTTTTCTGCATTCTGATTGCAGCAATGATTTTCCTTACTGCAGGAAAATATGTCTTGAGTAGTTTACATGAAATTCGAGATATTGAGCACTAAGCTGAGAAGGATTTATTAATAAATTGCTAGCAAGTTTGAAAGCCACTCATACAAGCGATAGTCATCAAGGCTTTATCTTATATTCAAATAACATGAAGCACATTAACATCACTAAACAGAATCCAGAGCTATTAGTGTATTTTTTTCCTGAATCAAATATTGCAAAGCAACAAAACTAGGTTTTAAAACTTCCTCCAAATATACATTAAATAACAAATACTAAAATACTAAATTTTATTCATGTTTATTATATGAGTACGTGTAGCATTTTTGTACATACAGTGGAGTTATCATTTTGAATTATTTTCATATTCTCCATTGTAGCTAAATTACAATCAATTTATCACTTTACTATCAATTGATTCAAATGAATTAGTTACTTCTCTCCCTTGTATCATCTTCTCTGTACCTTGCACTTTGTTGTTGCAATATTAATATTTTGTGTTTTCTCTGTGATGATGATGGATTATGCACATCGATATAGGAGCTCTGTTTGGAGGAATGATTCATAAAAGACTTCAATGGTGAACATCTTATATGTTGGCAATTTCATTGAATGAGTTGTGTTGAAACCTTAAAATTCTGGTAACAAAATTAACTTTTGAGTAGTACATCTTGATTCTGTTTAATAGCGGTTAAGTCAAAATTTGATGGAGTTCTAAGCAAATTGTTAATAATTTACTCTACATTTTTAAATATAAGAATCAGTCAGTTCTCAAATATTCAAAGTTCCTTTTAAGTCTGGTTTTATTCTTCAGCAGCTGGAAGGATCAAAGCTTGTGTGATTTGCCAATCTATATCTCATTTAAATAACATTTATTGAAATTTAATTTAGGCCCAATTTAAACTTTCTCTTTTGGGTGTTTGCCATTTAATTTTTTTCAAATGTAATCTGTCTTTGAACCACTTTAATTGTTTTGTGCTCGCAAAGTTTGTTGATACGTTTTATTTTCGCCTTTAATCACAGGCTGTTCTTACTGCATGTTTGTTCATTTTGATTCAATTGTTAGTTATTGACTAATTGAACATTAAAGCATTGCTACTAACACACATGAATGGAACAATTCTGACATTAGTTTTGATTCTGTTGTAACTGTCACTTGATTACTTAACTTGTGTCATTTTTGTTTTCAATGGTATTTATTTTTGCATGTGTTTAGCATGTTTAAACCTTAATTATTAAAGTTCACCTTATATTTAATGTTTGTTAACTTTGTGTTTGTGTTTCTGAAAGAGCATTGTCATAGTTTTGTACATATGTTTCTCTCTCAGAACAGTATGTCTTTAAAGTATTAATGTGAATAACTTTAAACTTAAAAGGCCAGAGGTCATAATAACACAAATGCCTAGTATTCTGTTTTGTGTTCTCTCTGAATTTACAAACACAATTTTACTTTGTTAGTCCTATTCATTTAATTAGATTTTTTGAAGTATTTCCCATTAACTGCAATTTTTTTTTACAGTAGAGGGTGCCTTAGAGTTAACCTACAGTATTCAGTATAACTGATTCTCTACAGAGCTTTCAATTTTGACCAGGAAGCATCATGCATATATTTCCAGGTTTTTAGATGTTTTCTAATCAGTCTGTTAAAATATGTTACTGGACAGCTCTCGAGCAGTTAGGACTTGAACCGAGGCCTCTTGGCACATAGGTAAGAACCAGTGCACCACAAGAGCCTCTTTACTGTCAGCTTTTTATTTTACCAAATTCTATGGGAAATCATTGAGAAAGATAATTGGCAATTTAAAGAAAGATGTCATCAAATGAGACTGGCAGAATTATCATATGTACCAAATATGTGGCAGAGAAGGCTATTTAATGCCATCTCAGCCCAAGAAATGGCTTCACTATGAGATTTGTGATATCAAATTAAAAAGTCAGACAAAAATCTTTATTTTGCTCCACCCAATTTTCCTTTGTGCATCAGTCTCTTTTCAGCTATTAATGAATGATTTACCTAAAGAAAGTATGAGTGTTATTGTGCCAACGGGCAATTTGAGATATGAAAGTGCTTAAACATATTTGTCATGTAAAAATTTTGGAAGGTGTCTGTTTCTGCAATGTCAGGTTTTTTTTTAATCATGAGTTAATGTGCAAAGTATGAGGGAAATAAGGCAGCTAATTTTTGCTTTCCCTTTTCTAAAAAAGTTGTATATGTGAAGTCGTATTTGAACGTCTAAAGAGCTATCAGTATAGTCTGTACAATATTGGAAAGCATAAAAGGGACAATCAATCAGATTTACAAGGCAATGCTATAGTCACCTGAATTAATTCATATTCGGTATCTGCTTCTAATGTAAGAAGAATTCAAGATGTTACCTCTTGGCCTGATATGAATTTGCAACTGTGCATATTTGACTCTCTATTAATTGAAACTAAAGCACTAGAAAATATTTTGCTTTAGCTAACTACATGATGTTTATAGTGTGACTAGATAACTGCAGCATGTACCTTACAAATATGATTCAGAAAAGTTAGAGAAAAGTATTGATAGCATGAAAACCAAGAGTGATCTGCATTTCTGTGGCTAAATATAGTGGAATTATAATTCAAATAATTTGGATGACTGGATTCTGAAGATACCCACCCTACCCAGATAGAGGCTGCAGAGCTGCTGGAAGCTTGGCTGCTCTCTAGGTTGTCAGGATCACACTGCAGCAAGCGGCACGAACAACAAAGCAAGTGATGGACAAGACCTTAGGTCTGTCTGTTTTTGGGGGTAAATAACTGTGTTGGCTTTGAGTGACTTCTTTGGCTTTCTTAACAACATTTCAAATTCGTAATATAGTTTAAAATGTTATGATTAGTCTGCTTAAAATGCTGTTTGCATTGAAAGCTGTGTTCCTTCTTTTATCTTATTAAATTACAAATCACTAAATCTAGGTGGTGGAATTGGTCTGCATGATGTGATTCATAAACATTAAAATCTCTGCATGCCTAAATGATGTCTTAATTGGAAAAAAGTGAATGAGCATAAGCAAAGTCTCAACTAAGAGAGAGCTCAATCTATATTGAAGGGGAACTAATTGGAATGTGATAGTACAAGGCTTTTGGTTACCTTGTCATTTTCTTTGTCTGGTTGGGTACACCCTCAAAATTTTCACAGTCTTCCCATTAGCATCTGTATAAAGACCACTCTAGAATTAGTTTTTGTTTAGTAAAGTGCATCAGGTTGTCTTGGGGATAGCACATTTATATGCTGGCATTGATTGATGTAAAACTTTACATCGAGTTTTCCGTTCCATTTCAAAAATCCAGCTGCAGTGCTCTTTGTTCTTGATTCTACTGAAGCAATTTGATGCCACATTTTCTCAGCAGTGTCACATCTGAATTACCTTAAGATTATATTCAGCAGACAACCCAAGTAGTAATGGGTTAATCTTAATTCTAGCTGAGAAAAATATAAAAAAGGAAAAACGCTTAGAAAAAATCTTATAGTAAACACTTCATTTTTTAAAAAATAGTACTTTGATATAGACTTTGTTTATATTCATTTCATACTCATAACAGTTTACCTTGGCGAGGTCACTGTTAAAGTAGCTGTGTGCTTAGCGTCACTGGTTGGAAGAAAAAATTGATATGCAAGAATGCTTTGAATCTGCTTCCTACTTAGAGGCTGCTGTTACATGTCAGTCATTTCTACTTCAGGGGTTACGGGAGCTTCCTGGTAATTGTCCAATAGGTTCCACTATGTTAATCTTAGGAATAAAGATTTTCACAAGGAGCAATACCCTTGTTTCTTTCATTAAAATTGGCAATACCAGCAGTTTACTCCGCTCCCCTTTTTCATGAGATTTGGAAAATTCGGAAGCGAGCAACCTTTGTTCAAGTACACGTGCACCAGTAGCTTTCTGCTACCTATTCAAGTTATCACATAAAATTAGAAATCAAGTATTAGCACTAGCTTTATTAAGCATTCTGATCATTATCATTGGGCTTGCTCCTCCATATCCAGATACATTCAATTTGAGCTTGGATCAATGGCTGATCATTTGGAGTTAAAATCCTGCTTTTTTTCCCCCCCCCTGCTACTGTAAGAGTCCTATTGTCTCTTCAACTATTTCCTGTTATAACATGAATCCAAGTTAGGACGTTAGTTACCCACATAATTAAATACACTGTGCTGCTGTCCAGACAACCTTTTCTCATCAATTCATAGACATCCATAAATACCTGAATGTACTGTAACTCGCATCCATTGTATTTATCAATACATAAAATTCATACACCAAAGTTAAAATTTTCAGTGCATGTAGAATGCAAAGCCTCTGGTGTGTGTTTGGTCTCAGTCTCTTTTTGGACTGCATTAAAATAGTGATTAATCTGTTATCTATTTAATTCAGGTGTCTCAGACAATTGAAACAAACGAGATGGTGAATGGTGCTACTGAACAGAGAACCAGTTCAAAAGAACCCAGCCCTGCAGCTTCGCCAACTTCAGATCGCAAAACTAAGACCTCACCTTTGCAGGCTCAATCTGCTACTTTACCTGTTAAGTCACAAGAAACTCCTTCAGCACAGATGGAAGGATTCCTACATCGCAAACATGAATGGGAAACCCACAACAAGAAAGCATCAAGCAGGTGTGTCATTTTCTCAAGTACACACAAGTATGTGAAGTTGCTTGAATCGAGGCTGTCTAATGCAATTCCTTTTTAATTTATTCAGATTGTGAACCCTTCTTTGTTTGGCTTGCACCTCTAGTAGTAAAGAGAGAAATTTGTTCTCGGGCCTTCTCAATTCTGCCCACAATTTCCTGCCTTAGGCCTTGATCTTTTGTTTCTTCTTGTATCTCTGTCTATTTTTCTAGCTGCGTAATGTTTGAATGGACAGGCCCCTTAAATTATTTTGCGTGATCTGTATCTTTGAGGTAACTTACAGGCCAACTTGTGCAAACTTGCATGGAATCTTTCAGGTCATGGCTGTAAAATCTATTCTGTCGTCTTCACCTGTAAGCAGGAGTGTTTAGCACTGGTTGTTGTATCGGCTGTACTGCATTGCAACACAGCAGTTATTTTGAGTCATCATTTAGTACTGTAGTAATTCAATAGGCATATTAAGGACTTCTACAGAATGCAAAAAACATTGAGATATGTTAAAGTTATTTTTATATAGTGTAAAAAGTGGCCCATGTAGAGATAATTTTTAAGAGTTCAAACTGGTTTTGGGAAGAGGATCTGATTTGTGCTATTTGGTAGGTATACAGAGGGTTTTCAAAATAGGTGTTAACTAATCAATCTCAGTAAAATGTTCAACATGGAGAATTCCTTTGTGGTTTACTAAGTAAACACAAAGCTAGGAACATTACTCAACCAGATGAAGTCCCGAGTTCAATACTCAAGCTATTCCAAGCCAATTGATATTCCTCAGATTAAATGGATCGAACAGTTGAAGTTACGAAGGGGACAGTCTGCCATGGAAACAGTGTGAAACCCTGGTATGGATGTTCCATAAATCTGAATTGTGTTTGGCTGTTGTATAATAGTTAATGTCAGTATTGAATTCACAAGGAGAATTGACTGTTTGAATAAAACACTCATAGGCTTATCGAATCCAGGGAAAATAGTACTTAGAATCTGAGTTTGATCCTTAAGAGAAAAGTAGAACATCTTAAATTTAACATTATGGCATTGATTGTGTAAATGTTGATATCTTATATAACTGTAGGACTATTAATGAGAAATTTTATTTTTTTTCAGATCTTGGCACAATGTGTATTGTGTGATAAACAATCAGGAAATGGGCTTTTATAAAGATGCAAAGAATGCTAGTTCAGGTATCACGTATCATGGTGAGGTTCCAATTAGCCTAAAGGAAGCACTCTGTGAAGTAGCTGTTGATTATAAGAAGAAGAAGCACGTTTTTAAGCTAAAGTAAGTACTTTTTTCTTTGTCCCTTTTTGTGCTATACTCAACACATGAAACGTGAAATGTATATCTTTCAAATCCATTCTAAAAGATCATAAGCTGTAGAAACAGAGTAACCCATTGAGTTTGCTCCACACCTTGAGATCACAGCTGAACTAATAATTCTCAAATCCACTTTTCTGCCTTTCCTCCATGCCCTTGATTCCTTTACTCATTAAAAAAACTATATCTCAGCCTTGAATATACTTAATGACCTTTCCTCTACAGTCCTCGTTGGTAAAGAATTCCATAGATTCCATAACCTCCAATGGAAGAAATTCCTCCTCATCCATTTTTTAAATGGGAGACCCCTTATTCTGTGATTATGCACTCGGTATCACAAGGAGAGATGTTCTTTCCGTATCTATCCTGTCAGGTCTCCTAAGAATGTCATATGTTTTAATAAGGTTGCCCTTCATTCTTCTAAACTCCAATGAGGACAGGCCCAAACAAATGAACCCTATTCTCATAAAACAGACTCTATATTGGGATCAGCTTTGTGAACTTTCTCTGGACTGCCTCACATGCTAATGTAAATTTCCTTAGAGATGGAGCCCAGAACTGTTCATGGTATTCCTATTGTGGTCTGATTAATGCAATGTACAGTTTTAACAAGAAATCTCTATTTTTATCCTCTATTTCCTTTGGAATAAAGGCCAACATTCCATTTTCCTTCACTAGTAACTTTTGAACATGGATGCTCGTTTGTTGTGATTGATGCATGAGGACTCCCAAATCTTGTGTACTGCAGCTACCTTAAGGCTTTCTTCATTTAAATAATATTCAGCACTTTTATTCTTCTTGTCAAATGCATAACCTTGTTTACCCACATTATATTCCATTTTCCAAGTTTTAATCCACTTGCCTTCCCACCTTTTTATTTGTCATCGGTAAATTGGGCTTTGGTACATTCACTTTTCTCACCCAGGTCATAGCTTTTCATGACTTACAGATTGCCATGCCTTATCCCAATTCTGTCTTCTGGTAGTTAGCTAATCCTCCATCCATGCCATTATACTACCTCTAACACCATGAACTCTTACCTTATTAAATAGCCTAACATGTGGTATCTTATCAAACATCTTCAACGATTCAAAATATATTACAGCCACTGTCTCCCCTTTTATGTATCCTACTTCCTACAACCTCAAAATTCTAATAAATTTTTCAAGCATGATTTCTACTATATGAAACCATGCTGTTTGTATTATGTATTTCTAAATACTCTGCTATTACATCCTTTATAATAGACTTTAATATTTTCCCAATAACATACAGTTACAAGATTCTTGCAACCTGTGCTGACAGAAGTGGATGCAATGAGGATGAACAAACTGACCACAGCTGTTCAAGTGGGCGGAGGAAATAGATGTGTTGTTGTAATGGTAATGGGCAGGAGTGCTAAGGAACAGTAAGAAGGATAAATATTGGGATTTGCAGCATGAGCGTAACTTCCGAAGACTGTGCCTGCCCCGTGCCAAGATTAAGGACATCTCCTTCCTGCTGGAGAAGAACTTGTAGTGGGAAGGTTGTGGTCCAGTAGTCATCATCAAGTTGGTACCAATAATGATGTTAAGACAAGGCAGGAGGTTTTGCTGAAAGATTTAAAATAGTTTGGAGCCAAACTCGAAAGTAGAACTTCAAAGTTAATAATCTGTGGATTACTACACAAACCATGGGTAAACTGGCAGATGGTTTAAAGATATGTCAAGAATCTAAATATGTGGTTCAGAGATCGGTGTGGGTGGGTGGAATGGTTTTCAGGCTATCAGGTACTAGCACCGGTACTGGGGTAGAAAGGAGCTGTTCATGAGATGGACTTCACTTGGGACCAGTGTTGTAGTGAGTCCACTAGCTAAGGCAATAGAGAGGGCTTTAAACTAATGAGGAAGGGACTTGTTTGGGAGAAAGAAAGTGTAGCCTTACAAAGCCAGAAGATATGGCAGCATTACAGGGCATCTATTTGGATTGTGATACCCAGTGTGAGACAGGAAGGGATAGATTGAACAAACTTCAAAAAAACAGCAGTAAATTGGGTCAGGGAGAAAAATGCTAAGAAGATCAAATTAATTTTATCTCTTTACTTGAATTCTTGTAATATTTAGTACAAAATAAATGAAATAATGGTGCAGATCAAGGTTAATGGGTATGATTTTATTGAAGTTGTGGAGACATGGTTACACAGAGATCAATATTGGAAAGTAAACACTCAGGGATATGTTAAATTTGGAAAGAGAAGCAGGTTAGCACCGGATGGGTTAAGTATGATAGCAAGAAATAATCTTAAATCAAAAAATATAGAATCCATATGGTTAGGGTTAAGAAATTAAAAAGGGTAAGACACTGGGAAGAGTTGTCTATGAGCCCTCCTAACAGTAGCTGTGCAGTATGATAGAGAAGGAAATAATGAGGATAAGTTAAAAATACATTATGCTAATCCTAGATGACTTTAATCTTCATGTAGATTGCAGTAGCCAGATTGGCAGAAATAGCCACAAAGAAGAATTCAGTGTATATATTTGGGGCAGTTTCCTAGAACAATATTTGTGGACCCAACGAGGGATTAAGCTGTTTTGGATCTGGTGATGTGCAATGAGATGGGTTTAATAAATGATGTCAGTGTAAAATATCCCTGGGAAACAGTGACAGTAGCAGAATTTTACATTCAGTTTGAGAGGGATCAACTTAGTTCACAAACGACGATGCTCAGCTTAAATAAGGATAATTACAAAGAAATGAGGGCAAAACTGGCTGGAGTGAATTAGGAAATGAGTTCAGCAGTAAAGAAGATTGAGGAACAATACCAGGCATTTAAGCAAATAGTTCATGGCTCACATAAAAGATATGTCCCAACTGAGAAAGAAGGATTCTATGAAAGGGAGAAGCCGACTATGGTTCACAAGGGAAGCTAATGATAGTATCAAATTGAATGAACAAATATACAATGTGGTAAAGTTTAGTGGTAAGCTGAAGGACTGGGGAAGTTTTAAAACTGACAGAAGACAACCAGTAAAAAGAGGGAGAAGATAAACTGAGGGCAAACAGCAAGTAATATTAAGACTGACAGCACGATAAAAAGGGACAGGTGGAAGTGAGCACAGACCCATTACAGAATAAGGTGGGGAAATAATAATGGGGAACCAGGAGATGGCGGCAGAGTTGAATAAATGCTTTGCCTCACTCTTCACGTAGAAGACACGACGAGCATCCCAAAATTACTAAGTAATCAAGGGGCAAAAGGAGGAGTGAAAATAAATACAACAGCTATCATTAGAAAAGAAGTGTGAGGGAAACAACAGAATGTTCCTATTGGATAATTAACTCCTGAAAGAGAAAATAGGACAACATTTTGGGTGTTGCTTGAATATAATTTTCAAGTCATAGATAAAATAGTTAGAAGATGTAATACTAAGAAGTAGCAAAGCAAAGTTAGCCAATTTTTAATCATGTTGAATTGTATCCGAGCTGAATTAGCAATGGTAATGATTACAAATGAAATGCAGCCAAATCAGGTTCCTATTGAACGTCACTATGAGACAAAGTTACTGTGTTTCCTTCACACAGATTTGCAAAAAATTGCTATCAGGAACTTGAATTATTTGTATAAATTTCCATTCAAACTGATTCTTATTAGTCTTTCGATTTTTTTTTTTTAGAGATTCTAGGAACTCATTGCATCCGTCCATGATATTTACAATACCTGGTTCATATAGATCAATTTGTAAACTACTAATTGGTCAGACATGTTTACCTGTTGTTTCAATAATATAGTCTCTTCATTGATTTGAGTGAAACAGTCCATTCAAGTAGTGCTTTGCAACAGTGTGATGCAAATAGAGTTTTTTTACTGTAATTTCCTCTCAAAGTTGAGTTTGTACCATGGTATCGAACTACAGATGGCCGATACCCCTTAATACTTTGTGCCATTACTGCGAGAGCCTCAACAATGACGTCAGTTAACAAGCTACTGAGACCAAAAGGGTCAGCCGATCATTTTGCCTACTATCCAACCATAAATGCTTGCATTGAAGGCTAGATAATGACCTAAGTACCCTAACATTTTAATTGCCTTCCCTACCTTAACCCTAAGGCAGTTTCTACCTGTGCTGTGGTCAACAAGTTCGTTTCAGCTTGAGATTAAATCTATAATCTTTTTAGTAGGCAGGGCTGTTTATAATGGATAAGATGCTGGGCAGGTTCATCAATTACTGATATAGTGAAGATTGAAGAAAAGTGATTAGAAATTAGCATTTAGTACATGATTCTGCATTTCTGTTTCACCTATAGGGTCAATTGTGTGCAAAAATGACTAAACATTTCTAATGGATGCAATTTTAAAAAAAAAATTCAAGCATTAGCTACAAAAGATATATATAATGCAGTCTATTATCTATTCCACCTTACGTCCCAAAGATGATATTGGGTATGCTTGCTTGAATGGTGTTTGCTGGTTTCTCACCAGCAACTATTCTTTGTATGTACAGTTTCTGGATTAGTGGTGCTGGAAGAGCACAGCAGTTCAGGCAGCATCCGAGGAGCAGTAAAATCGACGTTTCAGGCTATTCATGATGAAAGGCTTTTGCCCGAAACGTCGATTTTACTGCTCCTCGGATGCTGCCTGAACTGCTGTACTCTTCCAGCACCACTAATCCAGAATCTGGTTCCCAGCATCTGCAGTCATTGTTTTTACCCCTTTGTATGTACAGTGTCCAGTAGCTCACCAGTTGATTGTGGGAGCATCCTTCTCCCCTTTATCCTTTTCAAAACATCCACAAAAACTAAACAGTTTTTTCTGTTAGTAGTTAGTGGATGAAACCAGTAACTATGGTATGGTTAGTTTTATACTGTGACAGAACCAAATGCAAGTAATGTGTTTTTCTCGTTAAACACAGGCTGAGCGATGGCAATGAATATCTCTTCCAAGCTAAAGATGATGTAAGTTTCTAAATTAGTCAAGGACAAATTTAAGCATTTATTATTTTGTTTGCATTTCATTATTCAGGTTATTTTTATTTCCCCAATAATATATTCCTGAATCTTTGATGCGTGAATAAAGTTTTACAGTGTTTAATTGTGTACAAACTCTCTTGTTTCTTAATTGTAATTTTTGCTAAATGTTCAAGGTTCAGTGTAATCTACTTTGTCCAGTCATGGATCCTTTATTTGTTTATGCATGAAGCAAACTTTTGATGAAGGGTGCCGTTAAGACTGAATCTTTTTTTTTTCTGCATTTTGATTGTGGACCAAAATGGGAAAAGGACTTTTTTTTTAAATTATTGAACATGATAAATGCAACTTACTAAAATTCATTGTTAGTGTTGTTTATGCTACTGTTTGTTTGACCGATCTGGTTACAGACAGGCTGGCACCAGGGGTAGATACAATCATTAGAAGCTGAAACCACATCTGCAGCTATAAGAGAGATTATTCTCTTCAAAGAAGGGTGTTTGTTAAGCTAGATATGCTTGCACAAACAGCAATAAGTATCTGCATCTTGCTTCTGCAGAAGTCACAAGGCAGAATCATGAGGGTGTATACCAAGAAATAACTAACCGAAAAGGGAGGTGGTCAACTGGTAGAAACAGATGTATCGACATGACAGTTGCAATTGTCACGCACATTGGGAGTTAATATGAACAAGATAACCAAATAAGACCCAGTGTTGCGTCAGCAAAGTAATAAGACTCAGCTATCAAGACGGGGCGGGGGGGGGGGGGGTTGCACGCTAACAACAGTTAGATGTGGTAAGCCGATTAGATTAGCAGATGCACAGAACAATACAACTGTCACATATGAGGTAAAAGGGGAGGTACAGAGAGGCTCATAGAAAACTATATAAATGTGCAATAAAATTATTCAGAAGTGTCCCTACTTTGTGGTCACCCGGGCTTGCAAGAACGTATGAATAAAGACTGCTTCAGAATTTGACTCGGACTGAAATTATTGAACAGTGAGCTTCATTTCTCACAACTTTGAGGATCAAAGATTGGCATCAGTAATGACTGGTGATTACAAGCTGATCCATAAAACCTTTTTCTTGTTAGTCTTAAATTTGAAAGGTTGGAAAATGTGTGTTTGAAGGGAAGGCAAGTAGACAAGGTAAGGATGTCATCCATAGATGATAGCTACTCCCAGGATGACTTCTCAAATCAGAAAGTACTAGGGGTGGAGGAAAAAAATCAAAAGCCAAAGTTATTTTCTTTGTCACAAGGTGGGTCACGTTTGTCAGAATGCCAGAAATTGCTAAGTTATCAGAACTTGTAAGAATGAGTCAAAAAAAGAAACTCAAAAGGAAAAGGCCACAGCTGAAACTGTAGCTGTAACTGCACTGAAGAGAGAGGAGGTAAACACTGCTGAGATTATATGGGTCAGATGACAGACTAGCACTGGGGGTGTGTACAAAATGAGTCCTGGCTGGCAACAAATAGCTAATTGTTTCGTGGAGATGTGACCAGTTGTAGATGACAAATTGTCTCTCTGCCAATAACTATGTGGTTGGTTCCTGGGTAGCTGGACAGCTTGAGGATGTGAACAATATTGCCAAAAGCCATTGGTTCCCCAGAAGGGGAATTAGTGTGTCTCTGCAATAAAAGTAAGTGAAGCTTGAAGAAAGCCAGTTATTTTCTCCCATCAGTCGGTGTAAGCTGTTGGTTTTGATGAATAAGTCAGACACTTAACAATTTGTGGCATAGTTGCTCTCCAAACATGGCAAGGAAGTGAAAGTATCTGGAAAAGAGAGGTCGAAGAACATCAAGGCCATTAAAATGCCTTTGCAGATTTTCCTTCCACCCATAACACTTTTTTTCTGTCTGTGTTTGTCTAAGGAAGTGTTTTATAAGAGATTTAAAATTATAACTCCTACAGTTACATGTCAACAGTCCTAGTTGTTTATCTGCAGCTAGGGTTAAATTATATATAATAAATAGCTAATGTTGTTAAGACAGAAAGCTGGTTTTCCGTTTTCCTGGCTTTACAAAGTAAGATAATTTGCACACTTTGATAAAATCTTTAACTTTTGTGATGATGCCTGGAATAATGGACTTGATTTCCAGCATCCTACCCCAGTGAGACAGTACTATAAATATTTTAACTCGGTGACAACCTCATTTTTTAAAACAGGAGGAAATGAACAGCTGGATTCAAGCTATCACCTCGACTGTGTCTACAGACAAGAGTGAGGCAACTCCAAGCAGTCAGAGTACCCCAGCAGCTAGTCGTGCACAGACCCTACCAGCCAGTGTTGTCTTGACTGGGGAATCCAGCCCTGGGAGACGAGAAAAAGACAAAGAGAAAGACAAAGAGAAGAGATTCAGTCTGTTTGGCAAGAAGAAATAAAGCAGCTCAACAGCCTTCGTTTCTTTATCAACAAAACTCCAGCATGAGCATTTAGAACCAGTGCATTATACTTTGTGCCTCATGTACCTCAAGCCAGTTAGTTTTAATTTATGGAGATCATCAAAGAGTTGCTTAATCTCTAGAATGTGAGGTGCATTTGGCAGTTTTCATTTACAATTAAAGGGCCAGTTGTTGATGATTTATATGTAGTTTAGGATCCAAATATCTAAATTTCTCCTCAATTTTGTGAGGCTGTCTTGGAAATAAAACAACTTACATCCATGTGCTACTGGAATGCAAGGCAGCAATGCTTTTGAAATCTTTTATTGTGCACATGGAATATGGATTAAAAAGATCCAAAATACTTGTCCAACTCCATTTATCAAAGTTGCTATTCCTGAGTCTTGGCTAGTAGAAACTTCCATTTTACATTTATTTAAAACGTATATTGTATCATCTTTGCTATGACAAAAGGCAAATGTGCATTAATTTGCATTTTAATTAAATAAAAATCATGTTAGCCTGGCAGCAGATATTAACAGAAACTATTGGGTTTTTGTGCAGCAAGCGTGAATAAAGAATGTTGGTATATAAGAATGAATTAGTATACTGATTCACTTTTAAATAATCTGTAATTTTAACTTCCTTTTTTGTTGCTCAGTTGCATTATACTGTATGTTTCAAATAATTCTAGTACAAAGTATAAAACCTTAGATGTATATTAAAACCTTTCAAAGCATTGATGTTAAGTGTTGAAGTGGGGATTCATTATCTGGAAAAGTAATGTTACTCAAATGGTTATTTGCTTGTTGGCTAAAGCACTGTGTCATAATTTTGCTATATTATCTTACTATTTGATACATAGTGTGTATTTCTGTCATTGTAACTATTGTAATGAAAAATTCATCTTACTGCACAATCAGGATACATAATAGGAATGAATCCTTGCAAAAACTGGGCCTGTAGTCAAATAGTACAACAGGCTTTCCGTTGTATGGGACTGCACCTGTAGAGTTTTACCCTATCTGTTAAAATGTGCGATGTCATTAAATGCTTTTAAAACTTATTGTGCCATGGGTATTCTTGTATAAGTTTCAATAAACCTTCCTGTTTTAGAGCTAAATGTGGTTTGTGTACACTGTAGAAACCTTTGCCTCAATATATATCGTTTCAGTGTTCAACTGCTGTATGTAATCACCAAATTCATTACTTCGGAAAGGTTCTTACCAACTTACACCCAGCATTGAACCACAGCAGTTTAAATGCAGGGCTGAAATGATTGGCAGCAATATGTATTAATCCAAACTGGCTAAGATTGTGTGCACAAAATTTTATTTTTCCATACCAGTTTTCCTTGCATTTCTGAGGGTGCCTAATATTGCCAAATTACAGGTGGATTTATCTTGTTGGCTGTACTAGTTTATAATCCAATCTAAACCAAATCCAAAATTTTACATGGCTACTTTAATTAGCTAGGTGTTAATATCCTATCCAAAGCTGTCTGTTGTAAATGTTTTTTGCCAGAAAAATCTTATTGCAAAACATGTAGTTGATGGATTGTAAGACTTGGTTAGAGTCTAATCCCTTTGTCATTTTAAAGTCCTCAATCATGTCCTCACAAATTATGCACTTTTCTCAATAAAAGTTCTGTAAACCTTCCTGACATCTGTGGATTTCAAAACTAATTATCGAGCTAGTTACCTGCATTTGAACATTTTTCAGAGCCTCTACATACACGACCTTGTGAAGGAACTTCAATTGGAGACAGTATTTGAAATAAAGCTGGACAAAAGCCTTTATACAAGATAAAGCAAAATCCTGAGTTGTAGGTATTTTAAATCAAAGTATTCATTATGACACATGTCTGAAACAGGCAGGACAGGATCCCAGAACTACTGATCCAGAGGTAGGGACATAGCACTGGACAACAAGAAACCTATACTCCGTTCTGTTCTCTCCCTTTATATCTGCAGCCCTGCCAGTAGATTTCCTTTGTGTTTATCTAACTTCCAAGAATTGTATTCTTGGAATGAACACAAGATATCAAGATAAAACGTTAATGTTCTGCATTTCTGCACCAACATGGCATTGGTAATGGACCTTCAATACTTGTAGAACCTTCTGCTCAGCTTCAGACTAATTCAGTGGTAGCAATCACTCACTAATGAGTATGATTGTCCATCTAAGAAATTGGTCAAAAGTTCTGAGTGCTTGCATGGCTGATGAGCCCAATCCTAGAGACACACCTCTAACCATATGTTTCACAAGTGTTTCTGGGAAGAGGACTTGGTCCTTGGTCTCATCGAGGTCATTGGCATTCCTATCTCAGGTTCCTTTTCTGTAATTGCTCTTAAAGAAGTGTCAAAAATGTGTTGCTGGGAAAGTGCAGCAGGTGAGGCAGCATCCAAGGAACAGGAGAATCGACGTTTCGGGCATAAGCCCTTCTTCAGGATTCCTGAAGAAGGGCTTATGCCCGAAGCGTCGATTCTCCTGTTCCTTGGATGCTGCCTGACCTGCTGCGCTTTTCCAGCAACATATTTTCAGCTCTGATCTCCAGCATCTGCAGTCCTCACTTTCTCCTTAAAGAAGTGTCCCTTTGTACAAAATGTTCTACCAGGTTGGTTCCTTCCGAATGAGAGCCTCCCAAACATTGACATCTATATTGCATTCCTTGAATTAAGCCTTCAGGAAATCTTTGAAACGCTTCCTAGGTCCGCCTTTCATTCAAGTGCCTTCACTGAATGGAACAAAGAAGATTTATTTGGGTAGTTCAAGCTCAGGCATCCTTAGCAGGTGAGTCCCCAACGGAGTTGGTTTGGGATGATCATGGCATCGATGCTGGTGCTATTAGCTGCTTCGAAGATACCATTGTTAATACATCTGTCCTCCCAGCTGACGTGGAGAATCTGTCTTAATCAACATTGATGGTACCTCTCCAGGGCCATGAGGTAGAATCTGTATGAAATCCAAGTTCTAGAGCCATATAGAAGAATCAAGCTAATTAGAATAGTGTCTGAGCTCTGCATGTCATCAACAAACTTATTGATGCTCTGCCAACGCCTTTGAACTGATCATTATTAAAGACGGTGATGAGCAATGGATGACAGTGCAATTCCAGGAGTGAGTAGCCACAAACAGAGCTGATCAGATTAATTACCGCCACCTGCTTATGCATTGTAACCAGTTTGATGTCCAACCTATAATTTTAACAAACATTCTATGGAATTTAAGTTTACTTAGAAGTCATTTTGAAAGTGTTTCGTCAATTTTTTTTAATGGACCCACTCAGCTTCAAGCAATCTCAAGTCAGATTTGATGTAGCAGAAGTGCAGGAAAAGAACCCTCACTCTGAACGGCAGTTGCCAATATTGAAAGAACACCCAGCTTAATGTGACCAAGTGACAATTTTCTTCTTTTGAATGTGTGTGCTAACTGCTGATTTAGGGACATTGAGGGCAGGTATTGGGCAGCATAAATGAAATCCAATTACCTTACTGAACATGTACATTAAGGAGCTACCTTGGTGACAAGCCTGCATCAGGAGGCCATACTAACACGGCTTCTACAATTTTGCCATGGCTGTCTCCTTTCCCACCATTTGTGGCCTAGTAAAACTCTGCCTGTAGAGTTATTAAAGCAGAAAAGAAAGCTATTTGGTCCATTAATCCCATGTCAGTCCTCTGTAGAGCAACATCCTGAGTTCTAGGTATTTTTAATCAAAGTATTCATTATGACACATGCCTGGAACAGGCAGGACAGGATCCCAGACCTACTGATCCAGAGGTAGGGACATACCACTGGACCACAAGAAACCTATACTCCATTCTGTTCTCTCCCTTTATATCTGCAGCCCTGCCAGTATATTTCCTTTGTGTTTATCTAACTTTCAAGTCATGCCCATTCACCATGCAAGAAGTTTCATACTGCAAGGTTTGTGAAGGTTTGTAGCTCAGGTTGAGGTTTAGGGTGTAGGTTTGCTCGCTGAGCTGTAGGTTTGATATCCAGACGTTTCATTACCTGGCTAGGTAATATCATCGTGGTGACCTCCAAGTGAAGCGAAGCTGTTGTCTCCTGCTTTCTATTTATATCTTTCTCCTGGATGGGGTTTGTGGTGATGTCATTTCCTGTTCATTTTCTGAGGTGTTGATAGATGGTATCTAGATCTTTGTGTTTGTTTATGGTGTTGTGGTTGGAGTGCCAGGCCTCTAGGAATTCTCTGGCATGTCTTTGCTTAGCCTGTCCCAGGATAGATGTGTTGTCCTAGTTGAAATGGTGGTTTTTTTCATCCGTGTGTAGGGCTACGAGGGAGAGAGGGTCGTGTCTTTTTGGGGCTAGCTGGTGTTCGTGTATCCTGGTGGCTAACTTTCTTCCTGTTTGTCCTACATAGTGTTTGTGGCAGTCCTTGCATGGAATTTTGTAGGCGACGTTGGTTTTGTCCATGGGTTGTACTGGGTCTTTTAAGTTTGTTAGTTTTTGTTTGAGAGTGTTGGTGGGTTTATGTGCTACTAGGATTCTGAGAGGTCTTAGTGGTCTGACTGTCATTTCTGAAACTTCTTTGATGTATGATAAGGTGGTTAGGGTTTCTGGCTGTGTTTGGTCTGCTTGTCATGGTTTGTTCTTGAGGAATCTGCGCACTGTATTTTTTTGAGTATCCGTTCTTCTTGAATACGTTGTATAAGTGGTTCTCCTCTGTTTTCTGAAGTTCGTCTGTGCTGCAGTGTGTGGTGGCTCGTTGGAATAGTGTTCTGATGCAGCTTTGTTTGTGTGTGTGTTGGGACGGTTGCTGGTGTAGTTAAGTATTTGGTCAGTGTTTGTCGGTTTTCTGTATACGCAGGTTTGTAGTTCTCCATTGTCCTTTCTTTCGACTGTGACATCCAGGAATGCGAGTTTGTTGTCGGTTTCTTCCTCCTTGGTGAACTTTATGCCTGTGAGGGTGTTTTTGATGATGTTAAATGTTTCTTCTATCTTGTTTCGTTTTGTGATGACAAAGGTGTCATCTACGTAGTGGACCCAGATTCCTAGTAGCACACAAACCCACCAACACTCTCAAACAAAAACAAACAAACTTAAAAGACCCAGTACAACCCATGGACAAAACCAACGTCATCTACAAAATTCCATGCAAGGACTGCCACAAACACTACGTAGGACAAACAGGAAGAAAGTTAGCCACCAGGATACACGAACACAAAAAGACACAACCCTCTCCCTCGTAGCCCTACACAGGACAATGGCCTTTTATGGCACTAACTGCTGTGGGGCAAATGTGAGCGTATAGTCTTTGAATGTTATTGATTCATCCACTGATCTATTCATTACGTTGGTAGGGTGAGTAGGTTGAGAAGATAAATTCGAAGTGGAAAAGGCCGTGGATGTGGAAATTTGTAGGTGAGTGGTTTGGTCAGGGGATAGTCAGGTAACCATGGGGGTACTTGGCTTGTGCAAGTAATTAAGTGGTTAGTAGAATAGCCAAAGGATCAGGGCTTGATTGAGTAAGCAGTTATGAAGTTACCCAGGTATTAACCTAGGCTTTAGTCTGCTTTAATATTTCCTAGGTAACTATTCAGGTAAGTAACGTGGAATTGTCTGAAGAATCCAACACCAGCTTTGAATCTGAAACATTGGCTAAGGGTCCTGAAACGAAGGGGAATTGTCTATAAGATATTTTAACTTCTCTGACAATTACCATATAGGTCCATGCATTTTGACTTCAATAGGGTCCTGAAACATTTTTAGTCATAGATCCAGTATCCAATCATCCAGAGATCAGAAGATTTAGCCAAATAACTTTATTAAACCTTATTCCATATGCTTTGCTAACTACTTTTGAAGTGTCATTTTCAAAAGTCCGTGTACATGCTCTCCCTAACCCAATGTTCCTCCACCCATTAGCATTCATTCGAACAGTACCATTAAGCATTTGGTGTCTTTATATCCCTTTTGCCAGAATGAATCACTTTAATTACTGTGTTAAATTCTATCTGCTACTTGCTTGTCCATTTTGTCAGTCTATGTACTTTTGAAGTCAAATAGTATTTTTCTTACAATTTGCCACACCTCAAGTTTGATATCAAAACAAAGTTTGAAATTTTAACCTGTACTTAAATTTCAAAGTCATTTATTTATAATTTTAAAAATGGTGGGCCTCACACTGATTCTTTGGAATCACTACTGATGACTATCTCCCAGTCAGAAAAATAACCATTTGCCACAACTCACCAGTTTCTTTCCTTGTCTTTTCTTTATCCAATCTAACACTGATCTGCCTATTCCAAGAACTTCAGTTTTGTTCACCTGCTATTTTTGTGTCATTTTGTCAAATGTTCTTAAAATGGAAAGCGACCTCAGAATTCCCTTTATCAACCTGCTATGTTACTTCATCGAAACATTCAATCAGATGAGTCAAGCACCAACCGACTTTTACAAATTCATGTTGGTAATCCTTAGTTAGTTTGAACCTCTCCAAGTGTGTCACGTTTTTCCTTAATTATTGTTTCTAAACTTTACTCAACATTGATATTAAATTGACCAACCTGTAGTGACAATTAATTCTCTCACTCTTGAATAGGAATTTACATTTGTTGCTTTCTAATCCACTGACCTCCCACCACATACCTAGAGAAGGTTGAAAAGTTCTTCTGCTATATACATCCCAAATGCCCTTAGCTACCTGAGGTGCAAACCATTCAGACTAGTCAATTTAACCACTCTAACCACAACCAGCCATTCCACTACATTTGCCTATCAATTTCACTCTGTCCATTAGTTCTAACAGCTCCACTTTCACGGATACTTTTGGTCAGTACCTTTTTTCTTCAGAAACATCTGTACAAAGGAGTTGTTGGGCTCTATTTTGTGGATGCAAAAGTGGAAAACTGCATCACAATTTGCAGCATGCAGTCATGCACCAAAAACCCAAAGTTGTGACAATAGCTGAATCTTATCAGAAATTGGCCAAGTGTTACATTTGTTGAGTTCCATAAATGGCTTCTCTTTATGAGGCCTAGTAGCTTTTCTCACATTATCATCCCAAAATCCCCTGATTAACCATCTACCATTCCCCTAAAGCTGATCCTATTTTCCTACTCACCAAAGGCTGACGTGTGTGCAACAGCCAGGAGCTCCAGGTTTACTGGACATTTCAAAACCTACGGTGCCCCCATTCCAAGTGCTGGCAATCTGCTTGATCCCTTTGAAAAGTCCTGGAGATGACAGATAAGGGTAAATTGGTGTCCACTTTGTGGACAGGGGTTTGGAGATCCTAGTGGTCAAGATGGCACAGAAATGTCCACATACCTCAAAATCAGCAGAGGACGCCACAACATTAGAGTACCTGCCTTGTCTTAGGCTGTCAATCTGGTCAATGGGGGTCCAAAAGTGTGGTACTGGAAAAGCACAGCCAGTCAGGCAGCATCCGAGGAACAGGAGAATCAATGTTTCGAGCATAAACTCTTCATCAGGAATTCCTCGGATGCTGCCTGACTTGCTGTGCTTTTCCATTGCCACACGTTTTGACTCTGATCTTGAGCATCTGCAGTCCTCACTTTTTCCTGGTCAATGAGATTCCATTCATTCTTAGGAATATCCAGTAGTGTAAGATGGAGGTCAATGAACTTCTCTGCTCCTTCAGGGTGAGTGCTTGAGTTTGATTTATTGTTTTCACGTACCAAGACACCATGAAAAGTTTTGTTTTGCATGTTATGCAGGCATATCATACCATACAATGTGCAACAGGGTAGCAGAACATGTGCAGAATACAGTGTTACAACCACAGAGAAGGTATAGAGAGAGATAGATCAGAACTAATGTTTGTGAGAGATCCGTTCAAAAGTCTGATAACATCAGGGAAGAAGCTGTTCTTGAATCTGTTTGTATATATATTCAAACTTTTATATCTTTTGCCTGACTGAAGAGGATGAAAGAGTAAAACTGAGGTGTGAGAGGTCTTTAATTATATGGTTGCTTTCCTGAGGCAGTAGAAAGTATAAATGGAGTCAATGGAAGGAAGGCAGGTTTGCTTGATGGACTTGGCTGTGTCCATGACTCTAGTTCCTTCCTACCAGTTGCCATACCATGCCGTGATGCATGCAGATAGGATCCTTTCTGTGGTGCACCTGTAACAATTGGTAAGAGTCCTTTTGGACATGTTGGGTTTCCTTAGCCTCCTGAAACATTGTTGTGCTGTGTTGACTGTCTTGTTGATAGGTGTAGAACAGGACAGATTGTTGGTGATCGTCACTCCCAGAAACCTGACCCTCTCGACCAACTCCACCTCCGCACCATTGATGCAGTACAAGGAGGGTGCCCTCCACTCCACTTCCTGAAGTTAATGATGAGCTTCTCTGTTTTGCTGCTGTTGATGAGGAGATTGTTGTCATATGCCATGTCACTAAGCACTCAATCTCTTTCCTGTATTCTGTCTCATCATTGTCTGAGATCCACCCTACATCGGAAAATTTGTAAATGGAGTTGTTGAGGAATTTGGCCACACAATCATGGGTGTACAAGGAGTACAGTAAAGGGTGTGTTCACAGCCTTGCAGGGCAACAGTGTTCAGGATTATGGTGGAGGAGATATTGCTTATTCTTACTGATTGCAGTCTATGGGTCAAGACGTCGAGGATCCAGTTACAGAGAGGAGAGTTTAGAGATTAGTTTGTTTGGAATTATGGTGTTGAAGGTGGAGCAGTTGTCAATAAGTAGGAACTTGACATAGGTATCCTTATTATCCAGATGTTCCAGGGATGATTATATGGCCAGGGAGATGCTATTTCCACGGATCCGTTGCGCCAGTAGGCGAATTACAAAGGATCAAGGCAGTTTGGGAGGATGGAATTGATGTGAGCAATGACTAATTTCTCAAAGCTCTTCATAATTATGGAGGTCAGCGCCACTGGATGGCAATTATTGAGATACACCGGGATGAGGGTGGTGGTCTTCTTGAAGTGGTTGGACACTTCAGATCGTAGTAAGGAGAGGTTAAAGATGTCTGTGAATACTCCCGCCAGCTGGTCCACACAGTATCTGAGTGCACAGCCGGAGCATCTAACCAGGCTAGCTACTTTCCATGGGTTCACTCTCAAGAAAACCAATCTAACATCCACAGCATGACCATGTTGCAAGTGCATCCAAAGGTGTTGAGATAGGTGACATTGTTTTCCTGATCTTCTGTTCAAAGTGAGCATAGAATGCATCGAGCTCATTGGGTAGGAATGTACTGTGCTTCCATCTTCTTTCTGATATCAAACAGTTACAGTATATCTGCTACTGTACCTACCTCCCTGCAAGGCTCATGCTTCACTATAGCATGTAACATCTTCCCTCACTCATTTCTACAAATCCCAACCAGTCCTATAGAGACACCAAAATATCCAAGTCCTGACAACCTAGTAAGAAGCATTGTCCGTTGCTGTGCTAATCTCCCATTGCTCCTACTCTGAATGTATTATTAATATGCCAGAACTTTTACCTCTTGTTTTTTTATAGATTACTTACAGCGTGGAAACAAGTCCTTCAGCCCAACAAGTCCACACCGACCCTCCGAAGAGCAACTCGCCCAGACCCATTCCCCTACATTTACCCCTTCACCTAACACTACGAGCAATTTAGCTTGGCCAATTCACCTAATCTGCACATCTTTGTGACTGTGGGAGGAAACCCCACGCAGACACTGGGAGAACGTGCAAGCTCCACACAGACAGTTGCCCGAGGTGGGAATTGAACCCAGGTCTCTAGCACTGTGAGGCAGCAGTGCTAACCACTGTGCCACCGTGGTTTGTAATGCATTTTATCTTTTGTCTGCTGCAGGCAAAAGTGGCATTGTCTCTGTTGCCAAGAGGGTGGCCCTACAAGAGAACCCCTTCCTCCACCACAGAGAAAGAGAGCACAGATGTCTTAGAGGAAGCACAAGTCGCCAGCATTCTGCAGCCTGCATCAACTCAGACAGACATCTCAGTAGATTAGAGTTGGACGTACTGCTGACTCAATGATTCACCCTTCCACATTACTTCATTCTTTTCGATGCTATATCGACTCCCTCCTTATATATTGAGTTTACCCTTTATAATTATTATCCTCTCCATCCCAGCATTCTTTGTTCCCCACATTCTCTCCACCAACAGTGACTCCTGATAATCTCTGCTTGAATTTTATTGGTCAGACCCCCAAGACTGACCTTGGCCCAACCCCTTTGACTGAAGTAGATGAACAGCCCCGAATAATGAGTGAGCACACCGCAGAATTATATCAGTACGGTTCCCCAACTGACATTTTGAGACATCCCTTTCTGGATGTGCTGGACCCAAATGCTGATTTGGCCCACTCCATGCACTGTAGTAAAATGACCCCCTGACCATGAGAACCCTGGATGGTCAACCAAATGTGTCCAAGCCTCAGGACTGATAGGGGAAGCTGCCCTTAACTGATTATGCTGGGACCCAATGGCTTAACTGTGCCTCCCTTAATTTGACTGAGGACTACTCACTGTAGACTTTGAGATATGGCCTTTTGTTTACAGCACATGCAATGTATATGCCTCTACACTACAGACTATGGTGCGCGTGGGAGATTGATGTAGCACAGTGCCGTACAACAACATGTCCAGCCACACAACTGACCACTGAATAAGCTGCCTGGCTTTGTGTCTGCACTGAAAAACAATTCGTCAGAAGTACGATGAGCCTGTTCTGATTGGCTCAGGGGTCAAGATGCAAAAACGCAAGGCAGGGATTTTATGAGCATCCAAGCAGATGCAGAGTGAATGAGCACTATGAAAGCAAGGTGTATGAGGCAGCCTGGGAGAATCTATGAGTTGGGTGAAAAGTGTTGCAGCAGCACTCCAATGAAAGGTGCCAGTCTGGTCCATTGTACAGCATTGAATTGCAGAACCTTATTTGTTGTGGGTAAAGCACCACAAACTACCTTTAATTTGGTTATGTATTAAGACAATCAAGTACTAAAACAATGATTTAAACTTCATTGCATGTAGCAACCAAAATACGATCACTCAAGTAAACAAATCAAGCCTCACAATTCAACTTGGCTACTCCCCAATTAATGGTAGAATTTAACTATGATTCTAACCAACAGTGTCTATCCCTGAAGGTCTAGGATTTTGCCCATGTGTAGTGTTGATCTTCAAAGTTCTGCTACTGGGTTGTTCTGGTGTTGGATTCTTATACAGATTTTCAGTCTTTAGGTGTATGATGTGGTTCTTTAGATTCTTTCATCCACAATACTACAGCTTGCTTTTTTATCAGAAGTAGCTTCTTTGTTCCTTGTAACATTTGACCTGAACTGTCTATTTGAGCACACAGCTTTCCTGAGATTAACTTCTTAAATTCTTCTGCAGGATAACCAGTTGCCCTTATGACTTAATGCAGCCGGTTATTGAGCAGATGCCAAAACAGTTTTGTTCATGTATCAGTTTCATCTCCTTCTTTTCCTAGACATGGCTAATTGCTTTCAATTCCTATATAAGGTTGTCCTTATCTTTAATAGTTTATTCCAGACAGAGTTATTACTGCTTCTTTCCATGTCTGATAGACAAGCAAGAGTCCGGCAGCAAGCCCAAGCAGTGTCAGGAAGTGGAGAAGTCAACATTTCGGATGTAACCCTTCAGGACTGGGGGTGGATGTAAGGGGAGCTGCAGATAAAGGGAGGATGGGGGAGGGTTTTGGATGAGGAAAGGAGTGGAGTGGAATTGTCAATATCTACTGTCTACCCGATGAGTGGAAGGTAGGAAATTGCATTTTAATGAGGTTAAATGAAGGAATAATAAGATATTAATACATGCTAATGTATGCAAATAGGCCTCTTGCTGCTCACTAGTGAGAATCTCATTCAACACATTTTTGGGAAATAGGACTTTTTTTGCTCTCAACTTCATCCAATGTATCCGGAAGAATCACTGCTGATGATCCTGGCAAACTGCATTTTAAAGCAACAGGAACACATACTTCAAAATGTCAGTTGATTGAATACAAGCATCAACAGAAACTCACATACATATTTTTAGAGCTGGTACTAGCAAGATCCACTATTCCAGAACAGCAGCATTTAAATTTTGAATTGTGTTTGTTAAATATAAACTTTAAGCACATCAAACCCCTTGTTTATCTGACTTATTGACAAGATTGAGTTACTAAGACTGATAAATTTGAAAAAAATTACAAGTTTTGTAATCCTGTTTACATGAATATGGGATTGACTTCAAAATAATTGAGACTATTTTTCTAACATTCAGTGGCATAATCCCTGCCCCACCTCAGGAAAGTGGAGCAAGTTACATTCTGTTTTAGCAGCAATTCCTTGTTTCAAAATTTTTGAGGTAACTCTTGCTGAACAATGTAAAATTGAGATGCTTGGTACAATTGTCAAACATGCTGTGTTAATATCTATTTCCTATTTTGTAAACTATTGTAATATTAAATGACTCACTAATAAAATAATTTTGAACATTTCAGAATGACTACAGGCAGTGTAAAAACAACAGATTTAAATAGAACATGAACAGTAAATATAAATGTATACAAACGTGACAATGAAACATTACCTTTAAACACCAAGAAATCTAGCCTGCAATCTGATTTCATGCCAAGATAAGGAAACCAAAACTGTAAATGGTATTCTAGGTGTAGCCTCACCAATGTCCTGTATAGTTGTAACAAATATCTCTACATTTATATTCCATTCCCCTTGCAATAAATGACAACAGTCCATTTTGCCTTCTGAGTCACTTTCTGTGTCTGCATCCTAACCTTTTGTGATGCATATAACAGGATCCTTCTGCACTGGATTTCTCCAATCTATTGCTATTAGATAACATGCTGCTTTTCAATTCTTGCTGCAAATTGGTCAAGTTGACATTTTTCTACATTATACTACTTCTACCAGATTCTTACACTCACTCACGTAAAGAATGGCCTGGATAAGGCACATGGGAAAAGCATACAAAAAAAAGAGGTCAATTAAAGGCGTTAAGCTTTTTCTAAAAATATGGAAAATATTAGTAACACAAGCTATAAATCAGTAGCATTCTTGAAAACAGTATTTCTGCGATTGGCTCTGCCTCACAGGAGAGGAGGAATATTCGGGAACGCTATGATGACAGGGGATTCAGTGGTAAGGAGAAAGACCGACATTTCTGTAGGACATCTAATGAAGTCCTAAAAACAAAATATAAAAAGTTAGGAAGCAGGTTAAAATGTGGGACCTCAAAAGTGTTGATCTCTGGATCATGTGCTATTCAAAATAGGAATACCAGGATATAACAGATGAAAATGTACCTGGAGAGATTCATCCTTGTTCTTGGCAATATAATTGGTACCAAAGTTTACCACAATCACTGGATGTTTACCGTCACACTTCTGAATGTCCTGTAGCTGCTGCAAGACATTATTGCCCGTAGCACCTGTGAGGTATCTTACTATCCTGGAATCTTGTTTGCAACTACAGAAATGTCCATCTGTTCCTCTTACCATTGAATCTCCTATCACTAAAGCATTCCCACATATTCCTCCTCTTCTGTACAACCACAGAATAATGAATAAAAGCAAATTACTGCGGATGCTGGAATCTGAAACCAAAAGAGAAAATGCTGGAAAATCTCAGCAGGTCTGGCAGCATCTGTAAGGAGAGAAAAGAGCTGATTTTTCGAGTCTAACTGACCCTTTATCAAAGCTGTATGTTCCCCAAAGCTTAATGAAGAATAACAGAATAATGAATTTGGCTATTGTGACTTCCCTCTGAGAGGCCACCCCCCCTTACAACAAATCTCCAAAGCAATAAATCTGTTTTGCAGGGGAATGGCCACAGGGGACTTATATACATGCAAATCTAAAGGAAAGGTAGCTCCCACCATGGCTAACCATGGAAATTAGGGACAATGCTAGATCTAACAAAAATGCATACCAAATGGCCAAAAAAGTTACAGATCTAAAAATTGGGATCAATTTAGATTTCAGTAAAAGAGGACAAAGAGGTTGATTAAGAGGGGGAGATAGATTATGAAAGTAAGCTTTGGGGAACTTACAAACTGATTACAAAAGCTTCTATAGCTATGTGAAGAGAAAATGAACAGGGGACATTAAAATGGGGAACAAAGATGGCAGACCAATTAAATACTATTTTGTTCTGCTTCACAAAGAAGGACAAAAACATGTTGCCAAAAATGTTAGGGAACAGAGGGTCTAGTGAGAGAGAGGAATTGAATAAAATCAGTATTAGTTGGGAAATGGTGTTGAGAAAATTGATGAGATTAAAAACTAATAAATCCCCAGAGTCCAATAATCTACACCCCTAAGAATTTAAGAAAATGGGCCTCGCATGCAATACTTCTTTGGTCATCATCTTTCCAAGATTGTACAGACTCTGGAACAGTTCCTGTGGATTGGAAGATGGGAAAAATGATTGAGTCCATTATTAAAGATTTAATAGCAGGGCAAATCAGACAGAGTCAGTGTGGACTTATGAACGGGAAATCATGCTTGACAAATCCTCTGAATCTTTTGAGGATGTAAGTAGTACAGTTGATAACGGGGAGCCAGTGGATGTAGTTTACTTTGGCTTTTGGAATTAGAGACAAACTAGAAAGGTAGAACTGTAACCATGGGTTACTTTAATCTGCATTTGGATTGGGCAAATCAAATCTGTAACAATACCGTAGATGAAGAATTCCTGAAGTACATAGGTTTTTTGGAACCATGTGCTGAGGAGCCAACTAGGTACAGGCCAACCTAGACAGCATATTAGGTAATGAGAAAGGAATAATTGACAATCCAGCTGGCAATTTTCAGTAACGTCCCACCAATTTGATTAGCATGTGAAATTAAAGTGCTAATCAAACTGAGAACTGTTTGGCAAACAGGTACCAAAGAGTAGGAATAAAAAAGTCTGTTTTCAAGTGGCAGGCAGTGATTAGTGTGATACCAATAGCTTGCACCCTAGCTATTCACAACATATATCAATTATTTAGATGTCGGAACTAAACGTAATATCTCCATGTTTGCATATGACCGGAAGTTGGGCTGCAAGAAGGATGATTTAGACAAGTTGAGTGAGTGGGAAAATGAATGACAGATGCAGTAACCTGTGGATAAATATGAGGTTATCATGTCAGCAAACCAGGAAGCTGGATTATTATCTGAATCGTCACAGGGAAAGAGACCTGATCAAATCAAATTTACTAATACTGGATTTGCAACATAGTGAAATTAAAACTTTTGATGACCTTCAAAATTGCCCAATTGTTCCTAATTAAACTTTGAGAACAACAGATATCAGACACCAAGTTTATAACTTAAATTGAAATTTACAATTTAATATTAACACTGTAACTTTAGCAGAACAAAGTTAAACAACACGCTAATAAAATTAATGTCTATGATTTAAACTTCTTTGATCATTACTACCATTATTTACATAGACAGAGAGAGAGAGAGAGACAGAGTTAAGGATTAAATTATAAAGAAAATAAAAGAGTAGTAATTTGCCAATTCAATTTCCCTTTCAACAATGAGAATCAGGTCTTTATGGAATCCTTGAATGATGTGTTGTATCATAAACACATGGGATTATATACTACCTGAATTCTAAAGTCGCAAGTAAATGCAAACAGCTTCCAGCAGACTCCAAAGAAAATTTCTTATAAACTGGGATTCTTTTCTTAGAACATTCAACATTTTTTTAACTGAATATAAACTACAGAGAGAGTAAAATTCAAATATAGCTTCCCAGTCTAGCAGCTTCTAAGCACACAACTTTCTGCCCAAAAAGCTCACTCAAAAACCAATTCAATCTATGGTTACTCTTCCTTTATCTGTTGTTAGCTGGTCAGCACCGGCCTCGCCTTGATTGACCAATACAACATCCAACAAGCTGCCAGTCCTCAAGCATAACATGTTCTGGTGCCAAAATGTCTCCAATGTTCTTAGAACAATATTTAACCTTTCTAGGCCAGTTCCCATTTGCCAATATCAATTTGCTTGTTCCCATTTAAAAAAGACAACTGTTGTTCAAAGTTCAACATTCAGTTCTCAACTTCAACTCATAAAACAAACAAAATTATAAAAATAAAATTAAATTGTGATGGTCTCAATAGAATGGTGATACATTGGGAAAGGGAGAGATGTATCAAGACCTGGATGTCCTCATACACCAGTCATTGAAAGTAAGCATGTAGGTGCAGCAGGCAATGAAGAAGGCAAATAATATGTTAGTCTTCACATTGAGAGAGTTCAAGTACAGAAACAGGAATGTCTTGTTTTGCATTTATACAGGGCATTGATGAGACAATGCTTGGAGCATTGTGTAAAGTTTTGGTATCTTTACCTGAGGAAGGATATCCTGGCTTTGGAGAGAGTACGAGGAGAAAGTGAGAACTGCAGACGCTGGAGATCAGAGTTGAAGAGTGTGATGTTGGAAAGTCGACATTTCAGGCATAAGCCCTTCATCAGGGTTCCTTGGATGCTGCCTGACCAACTGTGCTTTTCCAGCACCCCACTCTTCAACATTGGAGAGAGTACAACAAGTTTTACCGGTCTGATTCCTGGGTTGACAGAACTGACATGTGAAGAAAGATTAAATCGGATAAAATTATGTTCACTGGAATTTAAAGGAATGACTGGGGATCTCACAGAAACTTCTAAAATTCTAGCAGGATTAGCAGGTAAATGGAGGAATGGTGTTCCTGTTAAATGGGGAGTCCAGAACCAGGGCTCACTGTCTAAGAATATGGGATAGGCCAATTAGGACTGAGATGAAAAGAAATATATTCATACAGAGAGCAGTGAGCCTGTGGAATTCTCTGCCCGAGAAAGCATTTGAGCCCCCAGCATTGACTGTTTTCAAAAAGGAGGTGGTGTAGCTCTTAGGGTGAAAGGATCTAAGATTATTGGGAGAAAGCGAGAAAAGAGTATTCAGTTGGGTAATCACCTTGCAGTGCTGATATTTGCGTGTTACCTATACCAACATTGCCAGAATTTTCAACACAATTCAAAAGGCACAGATTGTTAGCCTGATAGTGGTTACAAAGCTTCCTCCCCTCACTGATGCACTGCTTAGAAGGAGTTCTTTTAGTGCTTGCTCATATCTATCTGAGAGAGATTATGATTCAAGATTGAACAAGTACGATTGAGTCCATGAGAAACCAGTTCATTTTCTCTAACACATATAAATCTCAAAATGGAATTAGAAAGGAGTTCTTGGGTGGGGAGAACAAAGACATTGCTATTGTATCCACCTCCACCTCCTCCTTTGACAGCGCATTCCATGCACTTACCACCCTCTATGTAAGAAGCTTGTCTTTCATACCTCCTTTAAACTTATTGCCTTTTATCTTAAACCTATACTCTTTTGTAATTGCCATTTCTACCTGGAAGATAGACTCCAGCCATGCCTCTCATAATTTTGTAAACATCTATCCAGTTGCCCCTCATTCTTTGACATTTACGTAAAATCAAACTAAGTTTGTCCAATCTTTCCTCGTAGTTAATATACTCCAAACCGGCAACATCCTGGCAAACCATTTCTGTATCCTCTCCAAAGCCTCCACATCTTCTTGTTGTGTTGCAACCAGACATGAACACAATATTCCAAATGTGGCTGAACTAAAGTTCTACACAGCCGAAACACGACTTGCTAATTTTAATGCTAATCACCAAGCCCTCTATCTCCTTGATATATTCTGACTTGTCATTGTTTGATATCTGTCCAATCACAGTGGTGTCATCAGCAAACTTACAATGGCATTTGTTTGGAATTTGGCAACATAGTTGTGGGTGTCCATGGAGTACAGTAGGGGGCTAAAGATGCATCCTTTGGGGGGGGGGGGGGGGGGGGTCCAATGTGGGTGTTATCATGGAGGACGTGCAGTTGTCTATCTTCACTGATTGCAGTCTATAGGTCAGAAAGCTGAGGATCCAGTTTCAGAGGGCAGAGCTGAGACTAAGGTCTCAGAATGTGGAGGTCAGTCTGGAGGAGATAAGGTGTTGAAGGCGGCACTGTAGTCGATGAGCAGGAGTCTGACATAGATGTCATTGTTGTCCAGATGTTCCAAGGATTAATGCAGGGCTAGGGAAATGGGGTCCACTGTAGACCTGTTATGTCTTTTAGGCAAATTGTAGGGATCATGT
Organism: Chiloscyllium plagiosum; assembly: GCF_037043375.1. Classification (NCBI taxonomy): domain Eukaryota; kingdom Metazoa; phylum Chordata; class Chondrichthyes; order Orectolobiformes; family Hemiscylliidae; genus Chiloscyllium; species Chiloscyllium plagiosum. Next base: position 61,054,250 of record NW_028270148.1, read on the forward strand.
AAGGCTGGAAGACTAGAGTTGATGTGGGCCTAGACCAGCCTCTCAAAGCACTTCGTGATTATGGAGGTCATAACCACTGGGCGGTAGTCATTAAGAATGTTGCGTGTTCTTTTTTGGGTATGGGGATGATGGTGGTCTTCTTGAAGCAGATGGGACTTCAGATTGTAGAAGCGAGAGGTTGAAGATATCAGTGAATGCCTCTGCCAATTGGTCTGCACAGGATCTAAGTGGTCATCTGGGAACTCCGTCTGGGCCCGTTGCTTTCCTTAGGGTGGCTTCCAGGAAGTCCAATCTGAGATCAGAGCCATGACAGTGGGCACAGGTGTGTCCGTACCTGTCGGGGAAGGTGACACATATCTCTGGCATTCTGCTCAAACTGAGCAAAGAAAGCATTGAGCACATCAAGGAGGGATGTGTCTTTGTTGGCTATCTTGCTCTGCTTTGTTTTATATCCAGTAATGTTGTTTAGGCCATGCCATAAGCAACGGGAGTCTGTTTGGTTGGTTTTGGCCTCTAACTTGGTCCAGTACTTCCTCTGACATCCCTGATGACTTTGTGGAGGTCAAATCTGGATATACTTGTAGGTTTTCTGCATCTGGACAGTCCTGGGAGTTGGTGTGTGAGCCTGCTGCTCCTGCAGGTGAGTGAGCCAGGCCTGATAGGGCCGGGCCGCCTCGGGGTCTGGTAGTCGAGAGATCGGGGATCAGACCTAGGCTAGTTGGACCTTCTTGGTGACTGGATTGGATGTCGAGTTGGTAAGGCCTCCATGGATTCTTCGGTTTTTGATGCAACAAGAATTCTACTATCTACTGTCTACTTTCCTCCTGCATTAGATCTTCCAAAATGCATCACTTTACATTTGTCCAGATTAAAGTCCATCTGTTTTTTGGCCCAAGTCACCAGCCTATCTATACCCTGCTATATCCTTTGGCAATTCTCCTCACTATCCATAGCTCCTCAATCTTCGTGTCATCCGCACACTTACTAATCAGACCACCCACATTGTCCTCCAAATCATTGCTATATAATACATCATCAAGGGTCCCAGCACTCACCTCTGCGGAGGACCACTACTCACAGATCTCCACTCAGAAAAACATCCTTCCACCACTACTCTCTGTCTTCTATGACTATGCTAGCTCTGCATCCCTCTCATCAGCTCACCGCAGATTCACCTTTTTATATCAGTTTGCCGTGAGGGACTAAAGTTCTACCACCCTGTCCTCAAAAATCATCTTTGTTACTTCCTCAAAATAACTAAATTAAATTTCTGAGACATGACCTTCCCTGCACAAAGCCATGATGCCTATAGAACCACATCTTTCCAAATGTGAGTAATTCCTATTCCTAAGAATCTTCTCCAATAATTTCCCCATCATTGATGTCAAGCTCACTGGCCTTTAATTTCCCAAATTATCGCTGTTGACCTTCTTAAACAAAGGAAGAGCACTGGCTATTTTCTAGTCCTCTTGAACATCTCCTGTGGCTAAACGGGATACAAAGATTTCATACACGGCCCCAGCAATTTCCTCATCTGCCTCCCTCAGAATTCTGCGACAGATACCATCAGGTCCCAGGGACTTATCTACCTTAATGCTTTTTAAAATACCCAACACCTCTTCCTTCATTACAGTGAGATGCCCCAGAAGACCCTCCTGAGACTCACCATCCATCATGTCCTTCTCCATTGTGAATACCAGTGCAAAGTATACATGAAGGATCTCACATACTTTCTCTAATTCCACGCATACATTCCATCCTTTGTCCTTTCCCTAATCTACCCTCTTGCTTCTTAAATATGTATAAAATGCCTTGAGATTTTCCTTAATCTTGTTTGCCAAAGATCTTTTATGACCCTTTTAGCTATCCTAATTGCTTGTTTGAGTCCTTTCCCACTATCTTTTAATTTTTCAAGTGCTCTGCCTACATTCAGTTTCCTAAATCTTATGTATACCTCCTTTTTCTTTTTGACTAAGCTCTGAATTCCTCTTGTCATCCAAGGTTCCTAAATCTTGCCATCTTTATTCTTAATTTTCACAACAACATGCTGATCCTGAACTCTAATCAACTAACCTTTGAAAAGTTCTCATATGCCAGATGTACATTTACCCTAAAACAACTGTACATCCCCAGTGTACATTCCCAATTTCCTGCCTAATATTGCATTGGTTAGGCTTCACCCAAATTGTTACTTTCACACGAGGACTACACTTATCAATATCTATAATTAACTTAAAACTTAGAAAATTATTGTCACTGTTCCCAAAATGCTCCTACACTGAAACTTCAATCACCTGGATGGGCTTATTCCCCAATACCAGGTCTAATATGGCCCCTTGCTTGGTTGGACTATTTACATTTTGTTTCAAAAAACAGTCCTGGACTCACCTAACAAATTCTTGCCCATCCAAGCCCCTGGCAAAAAGCAAGTTCCAGCGAAGTTAAAATCATCCACGGAACAACCCTGTTGTTTTCACATTTTTCCATAATCTGTATACATGTTTGTTCTTTTATCACCCAATGACTTTTGGGAAGCCTGAGTACAATCCCCAAAAGTGATTGCTTCCGACCTATTCATGAACTCTGCCCATAAGGCCTCACTGCATGAGTCACCTAAGGTGTCCTCCCTCAGTAGAGCTTTAATAGACTCCCTTATTAGTAATGCAACTCCATCACCTCTTTTACATCCCTCTATATCATGCCTGAAACATTTAAATGCTGGTTCCTCTCTTAACCAAGTCTCTAAATTAACTTCAACATTATAGTTATGTGTATTTATCCAAGTTCATCAGCTCCACCTGTCATACTCCTTACATTAAAACAAATATACTTAATACTACATCCCACTGTATTCACCAACCTCTCCCTGTCTGTTCCTCCTCTTAGTCTCAGTGCCAAACTCCTCCTTGGTCATTTTATTTATTGACTTACTGCTCTGGTTCCCCACCCTCTCCCCACCACACCAGTTTCAAACCTCCTGAGTGGCAGGAGCAAACCTTCTTGCCAGGGTATTGGTGTATCTTCAGTTTAAGTGCATCCCGTCTTTCTTGTACAGGTCTGCCCTGAATGACATCCCAATGATCCACATACCTGAAGCCCTCCCTCCTAATACAGCTCTTTTGCCATGTACTTAACTGCACTATCTTCCCAGTCCTAGTCTCACTGGCATGTGATATTACAACCCTAGAAGTTCTACTTTTCAGCTTTGTACCTAACTCCCTGAACTGCCTTTCCAGGAGCTCATCTCTCTTTCTGCCTATGTCATTAGTATCAATATGTACCACAACCTCTGGCTGCTCACCATTTCTCTTCTGAATATCCTGTCCCAGCTCAGAGACATCCTTGACTCTGGCACCAGGGAGGCAACACACCATCCTGGAATCTTGCATGCAGTCACAGGAACCCCTATCTGTATACATGTTTTTTTTTTAATCCTATTCCTGATCACTGAGTCCCCTATCACTATTGCTCACCAACACTTCGACCCTTCCTGCCATACAACAGAGCCAGTCATGGCAGTCATGGTGCCACTGGCCTATCTGCTGCTGCTGCTTTTCCTTTACACACCATGCCCGCAACAGTATCCAAAATTTGTTTGAGAGGAGAATGGCCGCAGGGGACTCTGACATTGCCTACCCCCATGCTTAGTCATTTTCCTGGTTGTCATCCAACTTTTCTCTGTCAGTATAGTCATTACAGGTAATGTGACCAGCTCCCTAAACATGCTATCCATGACATTCTAGCCTCATGGATACTCCATAGTAAGTCCATCTGCAGCTCCATACAGCAAATCAGAACCTGCAACTGAACACACTTCCTGAATATCTAGTCATGATAGACACTGGAATGTTCTTGAATTCCCACATATTGCAGGAAGAACATTCCATGGTGCTGAGTTCTCCTGTTATTGTAAATCTTATTGACTAAATAAATCTTATTAACGACAAACAATAACCCAGGCACTGATTAGACAACCATATCCACTCCTCATCAAACTCAGATCTCTCATTCCCGCTCTCTACTCCTTGCAGAACAAAAAGTAAGCATTTTATCTCTCCCCAGACGTTATTCGCTCAGTCTGCAAACCTGGTTCTTCAGCAACTAAGCCAATGTCATTTTTTGAATCATGATGTCACCTTGTTTTAAAAAATTCTCAAGGTCAGGTTCGTAGGAGAGTAGTCTGACACAGAACAAACGACCAAGAGGCGAGTCTGCTAGAATATGAGCATTTTATTCCCCGCAGCGTCGCCACAACCAGGTCTCATACTTACAACGGGTCTGGCTTATACTCACTCTACATGTTACCGGAACTGGGAGCCGTCAGTTCTCGTAGAGCGGTTGCCAACAACCCACGCTCGGCGGTTAAACGTAACCCCGGAGCAGACTCACCGAACTGGAGACTTTTCCAGCTGATATACTGTTTTCCAGATATAAACATTCATGTGAACAGCAGAGCAAGGCTAAAAAACACATTCCATTCTGGTTACATACAGATAAGAAGATTCACACGGGGAGGTGTGTAATAAGATTCACACGGGACTAAGCAACACCTCCATTCCGGTTAGATTCACACATGTATTGGGACATAATTTTTAACCGTTTCACCACATTCCACTGCTTGGCCCAATACATGTGTTACATTATGATTCACACATGTATTGGGACATAATTTTACACCACACACCTCCAGAGCTCCACACCTAGATTCAGCTCCAAGCCTCTTCTGTTTACCGCCAGGTTCACTCTTCTTTGATCAGTTGCTGCTGCTGTTCCTGCTCGGACTGACCAAGGGAGGAGAGGGTAATTGGGAGAACAGAGCTTGATGCGTAGTCAAGTATTTTTGCCTCGCCCTAGATTTACAGGGACAGGTTGCCAAGGAACTGAGGAATGCTTATGGGTGAAATACGCAAACAAGAAGGACAATGAAGAAGCCAATAAAGAGACATTTCACTCGTGCAACGGTTCTGTCCAAGTAACAAAAGTCACGCAACATGTTGGCAATGTGGCAAGGTAAGGAAGACAAGTGTACAGCATGCAGCCATGAGGATTCAATCCACCAACACTGCATAAAAGGGGAAACTGACAATCAATAGACCAGTCACAATGTTAGGCTAGAGCTGACAGGAATAACTCCTGGAAGCAAATACCTTGAATATTTTTGGTAAAGCAAACTTTATGTCATTTCATTTAGACCAACTGGAGAGTTCAATGGTAGCTTGATTTTTAAAGATATGTTTTACACAGGGACATGGATTCCAAAAACAGTGAGGCTGTCTGGGCTTTCTCTTGCCATTCTCTAGAAAGTGCACCTGCCTTCCTGCCGTCAAAGCTTCCTTCATAGTCTCAAGTGGTGTAACCATGAATTTTGGAACTATCATTAACCTTCTGGCATCTGTCTTCTGCTACAGCCCACTAGGATTGCATACCGTAAGTCCTTAAATTGTACCAAATGTTAAAGCTTTTTTAAGATATGCACAGTACCTGAATTCACTTGACATTCAGACCAAGATTGATAGAATGCACAGACCAGGTTTCTGCACTAAACAAGAATAACTACAAATAAACAGATATAAGTCATTGTCATTTAACATTACTAATTGAACTCAAGTCCCCTTAAAAACTCCCTTTACATACACACAAACAGAGAAATAGATTATTGGTGGAAATTTTAAAAAAACTTTGGAAGTGGTCTTTGCTTCCTAATTCTGATTTTGAAATGATCCTGCTTCAGTTAGCCAGGTCCTTGAAGTTCTGTTGCCTTTCTCTGAAAGCTTCCACTGGTTTGTAAGACGGACAGTGCAACTGATTCACTTGCAAAATGCCTCTGATTTATGGATTTATCTGCCTCTGTTGTTTCTTCAATCCTCCTCTCAAAAAGGTGTTATGCTGTTGAAGGCTTGTACTTACCTTTAATAGAGTGTGAAAGTCGTTTTGACAATGAGAGTTTGCGGGAGCCTGTCATTTGACTGACTAGCAGTCTCAGAGTGTACTGGAAAATTAAAAATATGTAACATTCGGCTGCTATGTTCACAACAGTTCAAATTTAACCAATCAGTTTAAATTATGCCCCAGGATACTAAAACCCAATTGAATTTAGAATTTTGTTGTTTTGACAACATCGAACCAAAAAGATGATCTGATATTTGGAGTATAAATAGGTTGGAATTGTGGAGAGTTAGCCAGCGAGAGAGTGACAAACTGCCATCTAGTGAGAGACTGCTATTCAAAACAACCTCTATCAAAAGTACTTTTCTTATATGAAACACCTTTGCAGAAAGAGACCAAAGACGACACAGGGAGATCTTCAGCTGAAAGAAGACAGACTCCAGAGATGACAGACACTGTCTGATTTTGAAAATTAAGTTGACCTAAGTTTAACAAGGGTTTTTACTAGATCAATATATTGTTATACAGTGAGAGGTAGATAACAAGTATTTAAGAGAAAGCAGGTTTAGAATTGTAAACACTTGTGGTTTGATGTTCACTTTAGAGTTAAAGAATAAATTAATACTTTTTCCTTCAATAGTGGAATTTAGGAGTTCTGTGTCACTCAAACTTTAACAGATTATGAGGCGAGGTCAGCTTTTCTGGGAATTTGGTTTAATTAGCAGAAGGGTTCACTGCTGTGTCGTAACAATTTAGGGGCTCAGGTCCGTGATTTGGATAGGTTTAGACAGGTCCAGTCTGAGATCTGGACAGTTCTGAACAGATTTGGGGTACGAAAGATCCCGGCAGTTTTAAACACTTGTCGATTAGTGTCCTAGGTTTTTAAATAAAACGTAGAGAAGACAATTTGTTTAATTTTGGTTACTCGTGGTTGGTTAAATTAAAAGTGAGAGAAATGGCTCTTAAAACAGTTAAAGAGGTTCTGGGGTTTGAAGGTGATTCCTGAATTTGCCAAGAAAGTTTAGAAGGACAGAAAAAGACCATAATTTTAAAATTAGCAAAGAGGTTAGATTTAGGTTTAACTAAGGACAAAAGTAAAGCTGAAAGTGTAAAGGAGTTACTGAAACACTTAGGTGTGTCAGAGAAACAGACACAAACAGAGAAATAGGCAGTGGAGTTAGAAAAACTTAAATTACAATTGATGAAAATGGAGTTTGAAAATAAACAATGAGAGAGAAAGGAAAAAGAAAGCGAGAGAGAAAGAGACAGAGAAGAAAATGAGAGAGAGAGGAAAAAGAAAGTGAGCAAAGGTTCTTAGCAGAGCAAAGAGATAGAGAAGAAAGGGAGAGAGAAAGAGAGAAAAGAAAGAGAAAAGGAGAGAGAATTTGAATTTCAGAAGTTGTGACTTAGTCAGGAAAGTCAAGTTAACAGGATGGAGAAGAAGAGAGAGGGTAGTGATATATATAAATATGTTAAAATACTGTCTCATTTTGATGAGAAAGATGTCAAAGCCTTCTTTATTTCATTTGAAAAATTGGCTAGGCAGAGGGAGTGGTCAGAGGACTTGTGGGTAATGGTAGTTCAGACTAAACTGGTGGGCTGAGCTAGTGAGGTATTTGCAGAGCTGTCAGATGAGGAGTCAAGAGATTATGAAGATGTCAAACAGACTATTTTGAGTGCTTATGAATTGGTACCAGAAGTGTATAGACAGTGGTTCAGAAACATAAAGAAGGATTCAGGTCAGACTTATGTTGAATTTGAATGAATTAAACATAATAATTTTGATAAATGGGTGTGGATAATAATAGATAAGACCTATGAGTCTCTAAGACAGATTATTCTGCTGGAGTTTAAAAACTCACTTCCAGAAATGATAAGAATTCATGCGGTTGAACAGAAAGTTCGAGAAATCAGAAGAGCAGCAGAGGTGACAAATGAATATACATTGGTGCATAAGGCAAAGTTTAGCTTCTGGCAAGAATGTCTTCCTGTGAGAGATAGTAATTGGGAGAAGGAGAGATTCTACACTACCAAACCAAGAGTAGAGAACACTGGTAATTGTTTACCACAGATTAAAAAAGAAGCCCAAGAAGGTGAAAGGATGTGAAAGGACTCAGGTGTTTCCACTGTAATAAGTGGGACACGTAAAGTCACATTGCTAGTCAATAAAAAAAGGCACTGTGGGAAAAGATGTGATAAAAGAAGCTAAGCCAGTGGCAATAGTGAAAGTAGTAAAGGAAACCCCAAGAAACGTCAAGGAGCTGCAGGAGAGTGCACAGCCTAGGTAGGGCTGGGAATAGAGCTAGTGCCTGATCTCTATAAAGAATTTATCTCTATGGGTAAAGTTTACGCAGAAAGAACAGGGAGAGAAGGGAAAGAAGTTACAACTTTGAGAGATACAGGATCTAACTAGTCTCTAATACTAAGAGATGAACGTGTTTGCATTCTTTCTGACCTGTTACCCGAGAGAGTGGTAATTTGTGGGATAGATGGACAGAAATTTAGTGTTTTCCTACATAAGATCAGATTGGAGTGCCAACTTAAATCTGGGGAAGTAACAGTGGGAATGATTGACAGTGTGCCAGTTCCAGGAATACAGTTTGTTCTTGGGAACGATTTAGCAGGATTCAAGGTGGAAGTGACACCCCTTGATGTGGAAACGCTCAAGGAAGACCAGGGTGCAGAGAAGTTAAAAGAAAAGTACCCTGGAAATTTCCCAGACTGTGTGTTAACAAGATCCCACTATCATAAATCACAGCACGAAGCAAAAACTAAAGAGAAAAATGAAGGAGTTGAAGTTCAGTTAGCGGATACCCTGTTTGACGTAATGATGTAGGAAAAACCTGAACAGTTGGAGGGTCAGGCAGAAGTGTTTATCCTGAAAGACTAATGGATTTACAACAGACAGACAAGTCAATACAAGATATATATATTGATGCATACTCAGAAAAGGAGTCAGAGAATATTCCTGATGGTTATTATCTTAAAGATAGAATCCTAAGAAACAAATGGATACCACGGCATGTTAGTGCAGAAGAGAAATGGGCAGAAGTGCACCAGATTGTGTTGCCGGTAGCATACAGACAGGAAGTGTTACGGGTAGCACATGAACAATTAGTAGGAGGGCACCTAGGTGTACAGAAGACTCAGGTTAAAGTACAAAAGCATTTGTATTGGTCTGGAATGCACAAGTATATGGTTAGCTACTGCTGTGCATGTCATACATGCCAAATGGTAAGTAAGCCACAGGCAGTAATAAAACCTGCAACTTTGTTGCCAATTCCCACATTTGAAGAATCTTTCATGGGGGTTATAATTGATTATGTAGGTCCCCTCCCTAAAACTAAAAGAGGGAACCAGTACTTGCTAAGCATAATGGATGTGTCTACCAGATTTCCAAAGGCAATTCCATTATGGAGTATTAAGGTAAAAAGGGTGGTAGAGGAATTAGTAGCTTTCTTACATGGTTTAGGCTACCCAAGGGTCTAATTTTACTGCTAGGCTGTTTAAGGAAATCATGGATAGCTTAGGCAAACAACATTGTAAATCAAGTGCGAATCATTCTGAATCCCAGGGAGCTTTGGAAGGTTGACCCCAAGGAGCGCAAAGATGAAGGCCATTGAGGATTTCCACGACTAACCTCAAAGAAAGAGCTGCTTCAATTTTTGAAACTAAGCAGAATCTACCAGAAGTTTGTTCCAAACTTCAACAGCATAGTGGCACCACTAACAGATTTGCTGAAGAAGGACACAAAGGTTTAGTGGACAGAACAATGGCAATTCAAATTAACCACCACATTAGTTTTAGCTACACCAAACTTTTTGAAACCCTTCAAAGTTGCAACTAATGCTAACAACATAGGAGTTGGAGCTGTACTGCTACAGGACAATGATAATGGGATTGAACAGCCAGTTGGTTACTTTTCAAAGAAACTCAATACCCACAGGGAAAATACTCTCCGATCAAAAAGGAATTATTGAATTTTGCACTGCCCTTACCACATTTTAATGTTTATGTGATGAACAATGTGTCAGATACAGTTGTGTACACAGATGACAATACTCTTATATTCTTGGAATGCTTTAAAAACAAGAATATGAGACTATTTCATTGGAGTCTTCTGTTACAAACTTTTAATTTATAATTCGTACATGTGGGTCATAAGAATGTGATAGCAGATGTGTTATCATGGATTTAACGGATAAAGTATAAATAAGATTGAACAGATACCAATTTTTTTATATATAAATATATGTGTGTGTGTATCCCATTGTAATGTGGTTCAGAATTAGAAAAGAACAAAAAACCATCTTTTCATTATGATGGTTCATTTTTTCATAAGGGGGTAGGTGTCATGAAATTGAAGGTGTATACTGTACCTTTAAGAGAGAGTGAAAGTCGTTTTGGTAGTGAGAGTTTGCAGGCACCTGTCATTTGACTGACTAGCAGTCTCGGAGTGTACTGGAAAATTGAAAATATGTAACATATGGCTGCTATGTTCACAACAGTTTGAATTTAACCAATCAGTTTAAATTATGCCCCAGGATACTAAAACCCAATTGAATTTGAATTTTACTGTTTTGAAAACATCGAACCAAAAAGATGATCTGATGTTTGGGGTATAAATAAGTTGGCATTTTGGAGAGCTAGCCAGAGAGAGAGAGAGCCGTTCAGGCAGCATCCGAGGAGCAGGAGAAATGACGTTTCGGGCAAAAGCCCTTCATCAGGAATACAACAAAACTAATTTGACCATCTGTTAACAGGTTGAATTCAGAAAACCTTTTAGTTTCCTCAGTTATAACATTGAATATATACTATGACCTGTTGGCATTGTAATTGGATATTCTAAAACCAATTTTTTTTCAAACACAATTCTTAGATTCTCTCATTTACATTTCATTGCAAGGGAATCTTCTCAAGCATGAATATTGTCAAGCAATTTAATGACAAGTCATTTGAAGATCCTCTCTCAGTTTTGAAGGAGCTGCCCTTCAGGTTTTGTTCATCCTTCAGACTCACACTGTTAATTTTTGGTGACCCAGTGGACAGATCTGAGGACCTTCTTGTCAATTTGCTTCTGGGTCTGGCTAAAATGGCCTTAAACAGAACCAGACAACAGGGCAATTGAGGGGGTTGTTCAGCATTTCTGCCTGCTCCCTTTCCTCAGCTATATTTGTGGCTGAACAATCCTGGAGAGGGAGCCCATTGTTGTCACTGGAATGCTTGAGTCCTTCCATGATTGGTGGGCAAACATAGGCTATAATACATTATCTTCCCAAAATGACATTTTAACTTGAACATCTGAGTTTTCTTACAATGCCTCTTAAGGAGCAATTAACCTTTAATTTGAATCAATTCTTGTTTAATATTGTTTAATATATTTCAAGAGTATTTAATACCATCCAATTTGAACCAGATCTCATGGAGTACTGAGTGAGAGTCCGTTGTGGTCCAATTGATATCTTTCATGGCCAACAAGCAACATATCAGGAGAGCTACTTGAGCACTGTGTTTCAGGAGACGGTCAAACCCTTTATATTAACTACTTCGAATTCGGTCAGTGGCCAGGGATAGATGGGCGTGACTATGAGTGAGGCGGGTAAAGGGATCCAGGAGATTGTGCAGAAGTAACCTCAGCCCTTGAATATGTCTAACAGTTTTGAGATTCTTGCTCCCTGTGTGGATGAGAGCGGGGGCGGAAGGGAGGATAAACAAACTGACCACTGTGTCATGGTACAGGGAGGAAAGAGAAATTTAGTTCTGACTGGGGTTAGCATAATTGGAGGATAGACACTGTTTTCTGTGGCCAGAATCAAGAGTCCTAAAGGCTGAGTCCTAACCTGGTGTTTGGGTTCAGGATATCATATCTGGGCTGAAGAAGAACTTGGAATGGGGTAAAAATCTAATTGCTATGGAACATGTAGATAGCAGCCATAAAGAAAGAGAAAAGATGTCTGCTGAGGGAATATGAGGAGCTAGGGACTAAATTTAAAAGCAGAACCAAAGAGGTAATAATCTCTGATCGCAACCTAAGCCACAAGCTAACTGCCACATGTCAACAAGATTAAAGAGGTAAATGTGTGGCATAAAGATTGGTGTGGGAGAATAAATGTCCTGAACATAAAAAGCCAGGACATATCCAACTCGGCCAATTACTGCCCATCAATCTACCCTTGATCACCACTAAAGTGATGGATAGTGTCCTCTACAGTTCTATCAAGTAGCACCTGCTGAGCAATAACCTGCTCAGTGTTGCCCAGTTTGGATTCCACCATGTTCACTCAGCTCCTGACCTCATTACAGTCTTGGTTCAAACATGGACAAAAGAGCTGAATTCCAGAGGAGAAATGAAAGTGACAGCCCTTGACATCAAGGCCATATTTAATCACATGTTGTATCAAAGAGCTGCAGCAAAACTAGAATCAATGGGTATCAGGGGCAAATTCTCCATACCTGGCACATAGGAAGATGGTTGTAGTTGTTGGAGGTCCATCATACATTGCAAGGTGTCTCTGCAGGATTTCCTCAGGGTAGTGTCCTCGGCCCAACCATCTTCAGCTGCTTCAGAAATGACCTTCACGGTATCATAAGTTCAGAAGCAGGTGTATTTGCCAATAACTGCACAATTTTCAACACCATTCACAACTCCTCAGGTACTGAAGCAGTCCATGTTCAAATGCAATGAGATTTGGGTAATATTCAGGCTTGAATTGTCAAGTGCCAAGTAACATTTCCTGCCACACAAATGCCAATATCACTCATAGTGGGGGGGAGGAATGGTTAGAGGCATTCAGTGATGGTAACACCATTGAATGTCAAAGGGCAGTGGTTAGATTGTCTCTTATTGGTGATGGTAATTGCTTGGCATTTGTGATGTGAATATTACTTACCACTTTCTGGATTAGTGGTGCTGGAAGAGCACAGCAGTTCAGGCAGCATCCAAGGAGCAGTATACATTACTTGCCACTTGTTAACCCAAGCCTGGATATCGTCCAAATCTTGTTGCATTTGAACATTGAATACTTCAATACCTGGGGAGTTGCAAATCGGGTTGAACATTGTGCAGTCATAAGCAAATATTCCTACTTCCAACCTCATGACTGATCAAAAGCTGAACTGGACTTGCCAACATAAACACAGTGACTACAACTGCAGGCCAGGCGACGAATGCTGTGGTGAGTAACTCACATTCTGGCTCCCCAAAGCCTGTCCACCATCTACAAGGCACAAGTCAGGACTGTGTTAGAATAATTGCCACTTGCCTGGATGGGTGCAACTCCAACAACACTCAAGAAGCTTGACACCATCCAGGACAAAGCAGCCCACTTGAGTGGCACTACACACACAAGCATCCACTTTCTCCACCATTGACACTCAATAGCAGCAATGTGTACTATCTAGAAGAAGCATTGCAGAAATTCACCAAAGATCCTCAGACACACCTTCCAAACCCACAATTACTTCTATCTAGAAGGACAAGAGCAGCAAGTATATGAGAACACCATCACCTGCAAGTTCCCCCCAAGCCATTCACCATCCTGACTTGGAAATAAATCATTGTTGCTTCACTGTTGTTTGGTCAAAATCCTGGAATTTCCTTCCTAACGGCATTGTGCGACAACCCACAGCAGGTGGACTGCAGCCATTTAAGAAGACAGCTCACCACCACCTTCTCAAGGAGAAAGTGAGGACTGCAGATGCTGGAGAGTCAGAGCCAAAAAGAGTGGTGCTGGAAAAGCACAGCAGTTCAGGCAGCATCTGAGGAGCAGGAGAGCTGACGTTTCCAACATAAGAATGCAGAGGGGGAAGAAGGCTGAGAGATAAATATGGAAGTGGGAATTAGGCTGGGGTGGGGCGGTGGGGGGGGAAGGATACAGGTGGGAGGTAATTGAGATAGGTCGGGGGGGGAAGGTGAAGTGAATAGGTGAGAAGGAAGATGGAAGGTAGGACAGGTCAAGAGGGCAGTGCTGTGTTGGAGGATTGGATCTGTGATGGGATGGGTGGAGTTGCCCTTCTCAAGGGCAATTAGAGATTGGCAATAAATGCTGGCCAGCCAGAGATGTCCACAGGTGAATTTTAAAAAGGCAGTAGCCATTAATCCCTGATTGTGCTGCCAAACAAATGCCTCAGATTGGCTGGAAGCAGTTGGTGGGTGGGACCTCTGGCCTCACAGTCCTTGATCCCATGGGAAGGCCTGTTAAGTGCCTGAAGGCTGGATCCAATAGGAAAGCCTGCTGCTGGCCTGCTAATGGTCTGAGGGGCATGATGTACAAAATCTTCCTGAAAGGAGTGACTCAGGCTTCTCACTGGCTCTGCAACTGAAGGCCAAACCCTCTCCCCCATCATATCCACAAGATTTTACCTTTGGACATTGCCAGTGACCCGTTGAGCACCGTAATGGCACTGTCTTCCACCTTTTCCTAGCCTCACTTCCTGGGCCACTCTTAGAACAATTTACCAATTGGCTGACCCTTAACTGACTAGTCAGTGCATGATTGTAGTCAGTTGCCTGTGGTGGGTGCAACTGGTTGAGTGGTATACTCACTTTTGATAATAGGATCAGCATGCCAATTGCTACATAGTGTACCTTTTTTTTAATCTGTTCATTGGGTGTGGGCTTCACTGGGTAGGTCGACATTTTATTGTTCATACCTAACTGGCCTGAAGAAGGTGATGGTGAGCTTCCTTCTTGAAATACTGCAGTTCTTGGTGTGTACAAGCACTCAAAATGCTGGTCGGAAATGAGTTCCAGCATTTTGAACCAAAGACAGTTATGGAATGTGGTATAGTTCCAGGTAAGGCTGGCTTCTGGCTTGAGTTGAGGATTTCATAGGTGTTGTTGAACATTTGTTGGGTACCGGCAGCTTATCTCATCGGGTGGATGGTACACAATACTGCCACTGTGTGTTGGTAGTGAAGAGAGTGAATGTTGAAATAAATAGATATGGTGCCAATCAAGTGGGATACTTTGTCCTGAATGATGTTGAGATTCTTTAGGATGTTGTGGCTGTACAGGACATTAGTTAGGCCACTTTTAGAATATTACGTGTGATTCTGGTCTCCCTCCAATTGAAAGGATGTTGTGAAACTTGAAAGGATTCATAAAAGATTTACAAAGATGTTGCCAGAGTTGGAGGATTTGAGCTACAAGGAGTTGCTGAATAGACTGGGGCTGTTTTCCCCAGGAGCGTTGTAGGCTGAAGAGTGACCTTATAGAGGTTTATAAAATCATGCGGGGCATGGATAGGATAAATAGACAAGGTCTTTTCCCTCGGATGGGGGAGTCCAGAATCAGAGGGCATAAGTTTATGGTGAGACGGGAAAAGTTTAAATGGCACCTAAGGGGCAACATTTTCATGCAGAGGGTGGTGCATGTATGAAATGAGCTGTCCAAGGAAGTGGTGGAGGTTGGTACAATTACAATATTTAAAAGTACCTGGATAGGTATATGAATAGGAATGGTTTCGAGGGATATGGGCCAAGTGCTGGCAAATGGGACTAGATTAGGTTAGGATATTTGGTCAGCATGGACGAGTTAGATTGAGGCTATATTTCCATGCTGTACATCTCTATGACTCTATGTTGGAGCTAAATCTAGACAAGAAGAGAGTATTCCATCACATTTGTGACTTGCACCTTATAGATGATAAAAAGCATTGTAGAGTATGGTAGATGAGTTGCTTTCCGCAGAATTTCTAGTCTCTGACCTGCCCTTGCAGCCACTTTATTTAAATGGCTGAACAAATTCATTTTCTGATTAATGGTCACCCCAGGATGCTGGAATGTGGAGGTTTCAGTGAGGTAGTGCCTTTGAATGCCATGGAGCAAATGTCAGATTTTCTCTTCTTGGAGATGGTCATTGCCTGGACTGAATGTTACTTGCCAGTTTTCAGTGCAAACTTAGATCCACCCGAGCCTTGCTGCACTTGGGCTTGGACTTCACTGTATCTGAGGAGTTGTAAATAGTATTGAATATAGTATTGTCCTTATAATAGAAAGAGGATCATCGCTGAAAATGGTTAGGTCCAAGATACTATCCTAAGGAACTCATGCAGTGAAGTTCTTGGACTGAGGGGATTAACTTTCAACAACCACAACCATAATCTTTCTTTCTAGGTATGACTTTAAAGGGGAGGGATTTCTCTTGATCTTCATTGACTCCAGTATTGCTGGGGCCCCATGGCATGCTCAGCCAAATGCTGCCTTTATGTTATTTTTGTCTATTTTTGGGCGAAGGCTGCAATCAAGTCAGGAGCTGAGTGGCCCTGTGGAACTCATGCTAAGTACTAGGGAACATATTTTCTTTTGTAAAGGTTGATTGATAGCACTATAACTTTTTCCATCATTTTGTTGACAATCAAGTGAAGACTCATAATGCAGTAATTTTGCCAAGCTGGATGAATGAGTGAGTACTGTTTTGATTTTTGTTGACCTCCTGAGACCAGCTTAAGAATATATTGAGAGGTAGGTGTAGAGATGAAGACTTTTTTAATAAACTGAAAGCATACCGTTCATAGTTTCACCGGTGACAAGTTCATGAAACACACGACGTAGGAATGTATTTCTTAAGGGCCGCAGTTAGTCATTTAGCCCTGTGAGTGTGCTCCACCATTCAGCAATAGCATGACTACTGGGGTTGTTATCTCAACTCCACTTTTCTGGTCTGCCCCATAGGTCTTGACTCTCTTATCTATCAAAAATCTACCTAACTCAGCCTTGAATAAATTCAAAGACCCAGCCTTTATTGTTTTCTGGGTAAGAACATTTCAGAGACTTCTGGCCCCCTGAACGAGAAAAAAAACATGTCCTCATCTTCATCTTAGAAATGAGATTTCTTTTTAAATTGTATCTACAGTTCTAGTATCTCTAACAAGGGGAAACATCCTAGAAGTCCTCTCGGGCTATTATATATCTCAATAAGATCACTTCTCATTCTTGTAAATTCTAATAAGTAAAAGCTCAACCTTTTTCATGATAATCCACTTTATCCCAGTATCATGACTGCGTAAATACAATATTACACATATTTTCAAGAAGACTAAACTGACCTTTCAAGAGGGACATATCAGCTGACAAGATGGCTCCCAGAAGTCACATATGTGTCTTTGTTAATTCACTATCAGCTAAAAAAGCAGATAGTTAGGTATATTATCTCAACAGTAATTATAAAGGAGGAGAAAGTGAGAACTGCAGCTGCTGGATATCAGAGTCGAGAGTGTGTTGCTGGAAAACCCTTCATTCTTGATGAAGGGCTTATGCCCGAAATGTCGATTCTCCTGCTCCTCAGATGCTGCCTGATCTGCTGTGCTTTTCCAGCAACACATTCTCAACAGTAATTATAAAGGAAATCATATAGATATATATTAATCCTTGGACAACACAATGAATACTTAAAGATATGAAAATTCAAAGAGATAAATTGGGGATTGAAAAAATATACCCCCACAGACAAACTTACAAACATACAGAATTTCAATAAAACGGATTTACTTCCTGGAGAGTAATTATTTCAAAATTACAATAGTAGTTACCCTAAATTTGGTATGAAAAAGTCTCAGTGAGATGACATTCTAAACATATCACTATGAAGAACTGAAACAGAACACTATCAGAAAGACAATTCTTAACAAGGAAAAGAAAGGTGAGCCTGGTCAGAACAGTTAGATTAGATTAGATTACTTACAGTGTGGAAACAGGCCCTTCGGCCCAACAAGTCCACACCGACCCGCCGAAGCACACCCACCCATACCCATTCCCCTTCCCCTACATTTAACACTACGGGCAATTTAGCGTGGCCAATTCACCTAACCTGCACATTTTTTTGGACTGTGGGAGGAAACCGGAGCACCCGGAGGAAACCCACGCAGACACGGGAAGAATGTGCAAACTCCACACATTGAACCCGGGTCTCTGGTGCTGTGAGGCAGCAGTGCTAACCACTATGCCACCGTGCCACCCACATTGTATTGGACCATAAAAGTTATTTCTCAGAGCCTGTTCTGCTCAGTCCATCAGTGGGTGAAATCTCCAATTGATCAGACACAGAAAAAAAATCACAGCTACTGAATTCTGTCTTCAGATTTTCAACCCATTCACCTTGTAAAGACAAATTTTCAACGTGACAACCTTGCAACAATAACAGGCCAATCATATTCTCATTTTTACAATAAACCATATCTATTTTTAATGTTTGCATTTGTAATAATGTAGCAGCTGCTTTAGTAACTTTCAGTGATATTTGAGCAATATTGGACTTGTTTTAAAACTAAAATTCTACAGTTGATAATTTTGTAAGTTAGAATGTTCGTAAACCAAAAGTTGGCGATATGTGCTCTATATGCATAGATTTCTGAACAGGGTCAGAAATGTTATTCCAGCTATTAATTGGATGCGTGTCTGGTGATTTGGAACAGCATTCCCAAATTAAGAGATGTCTAGCACAAGTATCTATCTAGAGGAAATCAATCTGGACAAAAAAAAACACATTTACCTTTGGTGAAGTGCTGGACTTCTGAATCAGGAGCCTTCTGAGCTAAAGCTGTATACTACAAGTCATAGATACATGCAGCCTGTAGTGGTGTGGAACTGTGCCCTTTTCTGACAGTAACTACTGTAATCCAAGATGCAAAAATCCTGAAGTTACTTTGATAGCTGCCAGGAAAGCTAAGTGTTTAGGGTAAATGGGAGAGAGGGTAGTGTGGTACATAGATAAGAAGGTGGGATTGGGTCGGGTGTCAGATGATTGAGGAAGTAAGTTGTCAGGTGGTGGGGGGCTAAAGATAGCAGCTGGGTGAAGTGTGATTACAAGCTGGGTGAAGGAGATTGAGTGGAAGGCAAGTGGACAGAAGGCTAGCAAGTAGTGAGGGTTAAGATGGCCAACTGGGTAAGGAAATCAGATGGATAAAGGGGTACAGGTGGTAGATGGAAGCAGAATAACGTGCTCAAGTATGTAAGTGAATGTTTAGAGTTGGTCAGGTTTGGAGGGGGCAGGGTATGGTCAGGATGTGATCTTGGAATCTGAAAAGACAGGAGAGTCAGGTCAGGTCAGTACACGTCAGAAGATTGAGCCAATGGCTTGGGTCAGAGTGTTGGTCTTGGGCCTGGTGGAGATTGGAGATGGGGAAAGTTGGGTTACATCAGTACAGATCAGAATATCAGGTCCATGGGGTATTAGGGGACTGGTAATGTTGATTTGTGAGGAGGGGAGAAAAAGTTAAATCCAAAGAGGAGATGTTGGATGTCTACAAGGTTTGGGAGCAATACATTTTAGGGCAGATGGGGTGGGGGTGTTGGAACCCTAGACAGATGTTGGGACTTGGTCAGGTTTGGTCCACATGGAGCTTATGGGAGACAATCAGGTAATTCATCCATTAGACACAAAAACAGAAATTGCTGAGGAATCCCTTGACCTGGAACATTAACTCTGCTTTCTCTCCATAGATGCTGCCAGACCTGTTGACTTTTTCAAGCAATTTCTGCCTTTATTTCTGATTTCAAGTATCAGCGGTTCTTTCAATTATTTGGTTAGTGCGTAGATGGGAATTGTCAGTGTGAGGGATTGGAGGATCAGTTGTAAGACAGCCAAGAGTTAGATCTGGTTTAATCCTTTACCTTTTCCTGGCTAAATGTTCAATTAAGCCAGCTGGAATCCTCCAAACTCTAACTCAGAGTTGGGCTTTTCAGAAGTTCCCAGACATCAGTACCCAGGCAATTCTTGCAGTCAGTGCATCCAGACTTTGCCTGTTCCCAATGAGTCTTCATGGGTACCTCCGGTCTCAGACTTTTTGGAGTCTGGATGATCTAGGTCACAAGATAAAAACTCATGAGTTATACTAGGCCCACACTTAGTATATTTGTGACCCTAAAGTGACTTGATACAACCTTCTCTGAACTATTTCTAAAATACACATCTGATTTCAATTTAAGTGACCTTAATTGTACACTGTAATTCAGATATGGTCTCTCAATGCCCTGTACAATTGTAGCAAAATTACCTCCTCATTCATTACAATTTCCTTGCAAAAAACATCAACATTCTGTTTGCCTTCCTAAACACATCCTAAACAAGGATGTTGCCAGGGTTGGAGGATTTGAGCTATAGGGAGAGGCTGAACAGGCTGTGGCTGTTTTCCCTGGAGCGTCGGAGGCTGAGGGGTGACCTTACAGAGGTTTACAAAATCATGAGGGGCATGGATAGGATAAATAGATAAAGTCTTTTCCCTGGAGTGGAGGAGTCCAGAACTAGAGGGCATAGATTTAGGGTGAGAGGGGAAAGATATAAAAAAGACCTAAGGGGCAACTTTTTCATGCAGAGGGCAGTACGTGTATGGAATGAGCTGCCAGAGGAAGTGGTGAAGGCTGGTACAATTGCAACATTTAAAAGACATCTGGATGGGTATATGAATAGGAAGGGTTTGGAGGGATATGGGCTGGGTGCTGGCACGTGGGACTAGATTGGGTTGGGATATCTGGTAGGCATGGACAAGTTGAACCAAAGGGTCTGTTTTCGTGCTGTACATCTCAATGACTCTAAGAGGCCATTCGGCCTATCAAGTCTCAATGACCCTTCAAAGAGTATCCCACTTTATCCCCATAATTTATCAATATTTAACTCACCTATGTTACACATCCCAGGACACTATGAACAATTTAGCATAGCCAATCCACCTAATCTGCATGTCTTTGGACTGTGAGAGGAAGCCAGAGCACTCAGCAAAAAACTATGCAGACATGGTGAAAACATGCAAACTCCATCCAGTTATCCAAGGCTGAGAATCAAATCTGGGGCCCTGGCACTAAGAGGCTGTAGTGGTAACCACTGAGCCACTTGCTGTACTAGTAAGCCAACATTTTGTGATTCATGTACAAGGAGACTTTGTATCTCTGAGTTCTGCAATCACTCCAAATAAGTATCACACTGCTTTTCTATTCTTTAGAATCTCTACCTCCTCTTAACAACCTGCTTTCATACTTGGTGTCATCAGCAAATTTAGCTATCATATATTTGAATGCCACATCAACCATGGGATGAAAGTCCCAGGACTGATTGCTATGGCACTCTGCAAGTTATATCTTGTCAACCCAAAAAAGGTCCATTTATCCCCTCTACATACTTCCTGTTAGTCACTGGGCAATATAAAAATGGGATTTGAGAAATATTAAATAACTTACCTAAAATAACAAACAGATACTAGAAAGGTGTCAACCACTAGTTAAGTTAATATATTTCAAAACCAAAGCATTCAGATACATGATCCGCTTACGCACAAGATATGTTTTATACAGGCTTGCTGAAATTTACTATGCTCTGATTTCTTTTCAGCCATTGTTTGTGCTGCCAGATGGTTCTTCAACTTTAATTTCATGCCTAATATTGTTCCAACTTTCACAATGAATTTCTAATCAGGAAATGCAATAGCATGAGAATTGCAACCTGTGTCAGTGAAAGCTAAAAATTTGCTAAATCTGATTTGGCTGATATGCTTCTCTATTAATCACTAGCAAATTAATCAGATATGCAAATGGTTTATAGTTTCCCTAACTGCACATCTCCACTTATTCAGAAACATTTGCAATTTCTTAGATAATTTTAGGTTATTTTAATTTTTATGAGTAACAATGAATTATGCACCTGACTCAACTCTAAAGTGAGCATGAAAAATTAATAATTAGGTTTGGTCTATTGGTCTATTGCCAAGTATTAAAGTGAGCTTTCATCAGCTGAAAACTAATATGATACATGAGAAATCTTCAGTTTCATATTTCCAATTATCTTTTTTCATTCTAAACCACTGTAACAATGCATCATACAATATTTTTCAGCGGGGTGGCCAAAAGATGGAAAGTGAGCATCTTCCACAATGGGACGAAATAAACATCAGACTAGTTATACTTAACTTTTCCAATGAATGACACAGGGCCTGGTACACCATGATCATTGGGAGAAAGTGAGCACTGCAGATGCCAGAGATCAGAGTTGAAGAGCGTGACAAGATTCCTGATGAAGGGCTTATGCCCGAAACGTCGATTCTCCTGCTTCTCGGACGCTGCTTGACTGACTGTGCTTTGCCAGCAGTACACTCTCGACTCTGATCTTCAGCATCTGGACTCCTCAAGTTCTCCTACTTGGGGTGCCTGGAACACACATTTTTTGTTTCTAAGGTATACACCCACCTTGGAGAAACATTTAAGAAATATGTTCAAGTTCTCTAAGTGTTCTTTATTTGTCTTCCTTATTATTAGAATGTCATCCAGATAAATGGTGACCTAGGGTAGACCTTGTAAAATGTTTTCCATTATCCACTGAAAAATGGCACAGGCTGATAATACCCCAAATGGCTGTCGGGTATATTGGTAAAAATCCCTATGGGTATCAATTGTAGCATACTTCTGGGAATCCTCATCTGACCACAATTACAAGTATGCATGGCTCATGTCCAACTTCGCGAAGGTCAGCTCCACCACCAACTTTGCGTATGAATCCCTTATGCAAGGGTTTTAGTATTTATCCAGCTGCAAGACGCAGTTTACCATTTCATTAAAATCCTCACAAAGGCGAACCGACCTGTCAGGCTTCACAATTGGTATGACTGGTGCTGCCTATTCCACAAATTGTACAGGTTTGATGATTCCTTTGCTTTCCAACCTTCTGATTTCTGCCTCTGCTTTTGTACATACGGCAAATGGCTCTGGGCGGGCCTTGAAGAATCATGAAATTGCTTCCTGCTTAATATATAATGTGGCCTTGGCTCCTTCTATAGTCCCTCAATCTTCCTGGAAAGCATCTGGGTATTTAATTAGGACTTCACTCAGGCAGCTATTTTCTAATTGAAAAATGTTGAGCCAATCAAAGTGAATCTAACTCCCCAATTTTGCATGAGCCTTGTACTGCAATCAGTGGTAACTGAACCAGTTGCTTTTCATACGAGATAGAACCTGAAGTTGTAACCATAATCTGTAAAATTTCCTTGGTACAGGTTCTCAGTCTAACCAAGGTCTTACACTAGCTTAAGGATTGGAATCCAGAGCAAATTTTGTTAAAGATTTGTTCTGCAATCACTGTTATATATCAACCTCCATTCGAACGGGGTGACCATTTAAACAGATGTTTATTTTGATTGGTTCTGATTTGGATTCTGCTAAGCATTTTAACTGTTCCAAGCCAGATCTAGGTGGGCTTTCAGAGTTGGATTCTTCTGGATACTGGCCTGTGAGTTCTCTTACTCAAATCATGCCTAATGAGACTCTTTTGCTGTCTTGAGTCCACATACCAGCAGCAACTACAATGGCCTGCTGGTCCAGATCCTGAAGAAAACATTAACTGTTTGGCCAAAGCTTTGTTTTGGTGCTTTGCTGTGGACTGGTGTGACAGTGCTGTCACTTTAACAGGGTTATTTTGTCCTTAGGGTTTTTACGAACTTGAGGTTATAAAGGCAGACATACCAAGGGGTCTAAGAAGAGCCTAATTTAACAATGGCAGGGGAGTGGCCAGTTCTCCCAGTTCAGGTTTTTTCTAATTTGGTTTAACAGTGGCAGTCACAAGATGCTGGAGTCCAGGAAGGTTACAAGCTTCAGTGAATGTTTCCTGACTGATTTTCTCTCTGAAATCTCTTTGAATGTTGTTTCCTCCTGCCTGTAGGAATCTGTATTTCAATCTACCTTTTTGCCAAGTGGTGTGTTTATGTGATGTTACTGGATTGAAAGGGTTCCTTAGTTAAGTTGCTGTGTCAGGTCAGTTAAGTTATCCAATTCTACATTCTTTTGTTCATGTTACAACTTTAAGTTCTGTTTTGCTTAAAGCTGGCCTAGCCTGGTCCACAACAGATTGGAGTTTCTTGTAGGGATCGATTCTATAATTCTAATTTGGGTTTAGGGTTGTTGAACTCAAAGGCGGTGAATGGTAGGTGTTGCAAGTATTGAATTAAATTGGTTTAAACAGTGCTTGGTGGAGTAATGGATCTTTCAGTCACTAAGAGTTTTCTGGGGCTGGAAGAAGTGACTTTGCTGATTTTACAAAAGGTGAGCAAGGCAAAGCTGCTGGAATTGGCAGACAAGCTGGAGTTGGGGTTGCCTTCATCTGTGAGAAAAGGAGATGTAATTACAGCTATAGCTTGGCATTTACATTTGCTGGAAATGCCATCAGAATCTTTGGAAACGGCTCAAATTCAATTGCAAATGAGGCATCTTGAACATGAAAAGGAATTGAAATAACTTGAATTACGGTTAAAGGCAGAGGAAAGAGAAAAGGAATGAATTGCCTGAGCAAAACAAAAGGAAAAGGAAAGAATTGCTGTGGCAGAAGAGAAAGAAAAGGAGAGGAAGTCTCTAGCAGAGCAAAGGGTGAAAGAGAGTTTGAACTTCAGACATTGGCACTTAGACAGAAAAGTCAGCTTAAAAGGATGGAATTGAAGACAGAAGATAAGCTCAGTGAGGAGGATGGTAAGGATGAACATAGCCAAAAGCCTGATGGAGATCTGTTTAAATATATCCAAACATTGCCTAAATTTGATGAGAAAGATGTAGAAGCCTTTTTCGTCTCATTTGAAAAAGTAGCTAAACAAATGCAGTGGCTCTTGATTTTGTTGATCCAAACAAAGCTGATAGATAGAGCTAGTGAGGTATTTGTAACACTATCAGAGGAGGTATCTGGGGAATATGAGGAGGTTAAGAAAGCCATCTTAAATTCATATGAGCTTGTGCCAGAAACCTACAGTCAACATTTCAGGAATCTAAGGAGGGACCCTGGTCAAATATACATTGAGTTTGAAAGGATCAAAACAATTTTGATAGATGGATAAGGGCATTAATAATAGATCAAACGTATGATGCTCTTAGAGAGATAATTGTTTTGGAGGAGTTCAAAAATTCACTTCCTGAAGTAGTGAGAACTCATGTCGAAAAGCAGAATTAAAACAGCAAGATTAGCAGCTGAAATGACTGATGATTATGATTTGATTCATAAATCATAGTTTGGCTTCCAATATCAATTTCAATGTGTGAAGTTCAGGAGCAGCAGGTGAAGATGTTACGGTATTAAGAGATATGGGTTCATGTTAATCTTTGATGTTGAGAGATGAGGAGATATGTAACTCATAGGGACTATTGTCAGAAACACTGCTAGTATGTGGAATTCATGGTGAGACAAGAAGTGTTCCATTATGTAGAGTGAGGTTAGAGTGTCCAATGAAAATTGGAGAAGTAGTAGTGGGAGTACTAGAAAACTTCTTGGCTCCAGAAATACAATTTGTCCTTGGTAACAATATGGTTGAGGTAGGAGTGCTGTCCACTGTGGTTGCAAAGCCAATGGAAAATCAGACAACTGAAGTATTACAGGAATTATATCCTTGGGATTTTTCCTGATTGTGTGGTAACAAATTCACAAAACCATCAGTTCAAACAGTTGGAGAAATCAAAGAATACAGATAAGGAAGTTGAGGTAGACTTATCAGAAACCATGTTTGATCGAATGGTTGAAAGAAAACAAGAACAGGTGGAGGACAAAGTGGACATTGTTACCTCAGACTGAGTCACAAAAGAAAGATAAAAACCTGAAGCAATTGTACCAAAAGGCATTTATGGGAGAAGAATCTGAGTGTATTGTAATATGCTACCATCTTAAAAGAGAAATCTTGATAAAGAAATGGAGACCATCACATATTCAGGCAGGTGAGAAATAGGCAGAAGTTCATCAAATTGTATTATCAGTGAGTTGTGGAAAGGAGGTGTTGTGGGTAGGACATGAATTACCAGTACGAGGTCATCTAGAGGTAAGGAAAACTCGAACTAAAATACAAAAACATTTTTTAACTGGCCTGGACTGCATAAGGATGTAATTGAATTTTGCCAGACATGTCATACATGTCAGGTAATTAGAAAAACGTAGGCAACAATAAAATAGTACCTTTAATACCCAATCCTACATTTGAAGAACTTTTTACAAGGGCCTTAATTAATTGCGTAAGACCCCTACCTAAACAAAGTGGGAATCAGTATATGTTAACAATAATGGATGTGTCCACTAGATATCCAGAGGCCATTCCATTGTGTACAGCTATAAGGGTTATACAACAGTTACTCAAACTTTTCACTAAATATGGACTACCCACAAAAATATAATCAGATCAAGGATCAACATTTACATCAAAATTATTCAGGCAAGTTATAGAATCTTAAGAATAAAATAATTCAAATCCACTGTGTACCATCCAGAATTGCAGGGAGCACTGGAAAGGTGGCATCAGATGTTAAAGACCATGTTAAGGGCTGATAGTCAAGAGTATCCAAATGATTGGGATAAAGGAATTCCATTTGTATGTTTTGCCATTAGAGATGTACCAAGTGAATTTATCACTTTCAGTCAATTTGAATTAGATTTTGGGCATGTTGAGAGAAGACGGGGCGGCACGGTGGCACAGTGGTCAGCACTGCTGCCTCACAGCACCAGGGACCCGGGTTCAATTCCCACCTCGGGCAACTGTCTGTGTGGAGTTTGCACATTCTCTCCGTGTCTGCGTGGATTTGCTCCGGTTTCCTCCCACAGTCCAAAGATGTGCAGGTTAGGTGGATTGGCCATGCTAGATTGCCCGTAGCGTTAGTTGAAGAGGTAAACATAGGGGAATGGATCTAGGTGGGTTGCTCTTTGGAGGGTCGGTGTGGACTTGTTGGGCTGAAGGGCCTGTTTCCACACAGTAAGTAATCTAAGACCACTGAAATTAATTCAGGAGAAATTGACGAGTCAGAATTCAGAGACCACATATTTGGACTAAGTGCCAAATTTTAGGCAATGGTTAAATAGAGTGGGGGAATTGACTAGACAGCATTTAAAAATAGTCAAAAACTGTGGTGCTGGAAAAGCATAGCTGGTCAGGCAGCATCCGAGGAGCAGGAGAGTCGATGTTACAAGCCGAAACTATTCATCAGGAATGTGGGGGAGGCCAAAGGGGGAGAGAGAGATAAATGGTAGGGGGGTGGTGCTGGGGGCAAAGGTAGCTAGGAATGCAATAGGTAGATGAAGGTAGGGGGTGATGGTAATAGTCTGGAATGGAGGGTGGAATGGATATATGGAAAAGAAGATGGACAGGTAGGACAGTTCAAGAGGGCTGTGCCAGGTTGGAGGGTTGAATCTGGGATAAGGTGGGGGGAGGGGAGATGAGAAAATGAAATCAACATTGATCCTGTGTGATTGGAGGGTCCCAAGGCAAAAAATGAGGTGTTCTTCCTCCAAGCATCGGGTGGCTAGAATCTGGTGGTGGAAGAGGCCTATGACTTGCATGTCCTTGGTGGAGTAGGAGGGAGAGTTGAAGTGTTCAGCCACCAGGCAGTAGGGTTGATTAATGCATGTGTCCCAGAGATGTTCTCTGAAATGTTCCACAAGTAGACATCCCGTCTCCCCAATGTAGAGGATACCACATCGGGAGCAACAGACACAGTAGATAACGTGTTTGGAGGGGAGGAAAATTTCTGTTGGATGTGGAAGGATCCTTTGGGGCCTTGGATGGAGGTGAGGGGGGAGGTGTGGGTGCAGATTTTACACCTCCTGCGGTGGCAATGAAAGGTGCCTGGAGTGGAGGCTGGGTTGGTGGGGGGCATGGACCTAACATGGGAGTTGCGGAGGGAATGGTTTCTGGGAAATGTTGATAGGCTGGGAGCAAAATATATCTCTGGTGGTGGGGTCTATTTGTAGGTGATGGAAATGGCGGAGGATGATGTGTTGGTTGGGTGGAAGGTGAGGACCCGGGAGGTTCTGTCCTTGTTGCGATTGGAGGGGTGATGTTCAAGGGCAGAGGTGTGGGAAGTGGAGGAGATATGCTGGAGGATATTGTTGACCACATGGGAGGGGAAATTGTGGTCCTTGAAGAAGGAGGCCATCTGGGATTTTCTATGGTGGAATTGGTCTTCCTGAAAGCTGAAGCGGTGGACACAGAGGAATTAGAAGTAAGGGATAGCATTTTTACAGGAGGTAGGGTGGGAGGAGGTGTGGTCCTGGTAGCTATGGGAGTCGATAAGTTTGAAGTAGATGTCTGTGTTGAGACGTTCACAGGAAATGGGGATGGAGAGGTCCAGGAAGGGGAGGAGGGTGTCCAAGATGGTCCAAGTGAACTTGAAGTCAAGGTGAAAGGTGCTTGTGAAGTTGACTCAACTATTCAACCTCCTCGTGGGAGCACGAGGTGGCGCCGATACAGTTATTGATGTAGTGGAGGAAAAGATGGGGAATGGTGCCAGTGTAGCTGCAGAAGATGGACAATTCCATGTGCCCGACAAAGAGGCAGGCATAGCTGGGGCCCATGCGGGTGCCCATGGCTACCCCTTTGTTCTGGAGGTAGTGGTAGGATACTAAGGAGAAATTGTTGAGGATGAGGACCAGTTCAGCCAATCTAATGAGTATGTTGCTGGACGGTACTGGCTGGGTCAGCGGGAGAGGAAGAAATAGGGGACTTGGAGGTGGATAGATGTGTATAGGGACTGGGTATCTATGGTGAAGATGAGGCATTTTTGGCCAGGGAACCGAAAGTCATGGAGGAGATAGAGGGTGTTGGTGGTGTCTCAAATGTATATGGGGAGATCCTGGACCAAGGGGGACAGAATAGTGTCAAGGTATGCGGAGATAAGTTTGGTGGAGCAGGAGCAGGCTGAGACGATGGGTTGACTGGGGTGAGTTTTTGGGTAAGAGGTAGAACCAGGCGTTGTGGGGTTCTGGGACTATGAAATTGGAGGCTCTTCCTGGGAGATCCCCTGACATGATGAGGTTTTTGATGATCTGGGAGATGATGGTTTGGTGATGGGTGGTGAGGTTGTGGTCGAGGGGGCAGTAGGAGGAGGTGTCTTTGAGCTGGCACCTGGCTTCAGTGGTGTAAAGTTTAGTGCGCCAAACTACTACTGGTCCCCTCTTGCTGGTTTGATGGTGAGGTTGGGATTGGAGCAGAGGGAGTGGAGGGCTGCACATTGTTAGGGTGAAAGGTTAGAGTACGTGAGAGGGGTGGACAGGTTGAGGCAATCGATGTCACAGCGGCAGTTGGAAATGAAGAAATTGAGGGTGGGTAACAGACCATCGCAGGGTGTCCAAGTGGATGGAGTGTGTTGGAGGCGGGAGAAGGGGCCCTCAGTCAGTGGGTGGGAGTTCAGATGGAAAAAGTAAGCATGGAGGTGGAGGCAGCTGAAGAAAAGTTTAATTTCGCAACGTGCGTTGAATTCATTGATCCGGAAGCATAGTGGAATGAAGGTGAGGCCTTCATAGTATATGATAAACAGGAAGCAAACATGAAATCAAAAACTTGCAATTTTGCTAATGGAGGTAAAGTATTAATGTTACTTGCAGTAATAGGTGAGTCTTTAAAAGTAAGGTTTGGTGGACCTTATCAAGTTGAAAGGAAATTGAGTGAGGTGAACAATTTGATAGGGCTCCAGACAGAAAGAAACCTCATAGAGTGTGTCATGTGAATATGCTCAAAAGGTATTTTGAGAGGGAAGTAAAAGGAAAATGTGTTACTGGTTACAATACAGAGTGGAAAACCAAGTTCAGAGGATTCTGAATTGGATATTCCTCAAATTAAATTGGACAATGAGGAAGCTGTCAAAAATTGGAATAAGTTATTGAGTTACCTTCCAGAGAAAATTGAAATAACCTGAAAGAGTTATTGCTATCACATGGGGAGATATGTGGAAATAAACTGGGAAGTACTAACTTAATTTTGCATGATGTAGATATAGGAAATGCTGTTCTAATTAAGCACCATCCTTATCGATTTAACCCTCTAAAGTTGACACAGGTTCAAAGTGAGATTGAACGTATGCTTCAAGACAACATAATCTAAGTGAATTGCAGTGACTGGAGCTCACCCATCATAATGGTGCCAAATCCAGATGGTATCCAATGGTTATGTGTAGATTATTGCAAAGTCAATGCAGTTAGAAAGTCTGATTCATATCTGATTCCATGTTTGGAAGACTGGATTGGGAAGGTGACACAAGCAATGTGCATTTCTAAGTTGGATTTACTCAAAGGATAACTGGCAGGAACCCTTATCCACAAGAAGATAATTTCAGCTTTCATAACACGGAATGGACTGTATCGATTTAAAGTCATGCTATTTAGTATGAAAAGTGCGCCAGCCACATTTCAAAGACTAACCAATAAAGTCATTTCTGGATTACCCAACTATGTGGCATACATTGACGACCTGGTGATTTTTAGTCACATATAGAAGGAACATTTGCAGAGCTTATCAGAATTATCGGGAAGCAGGCTTGCTGATAAACCTGGCTAAGAGTGGATTTGCCAAAGCCCAAGTCATGTTCCTGGACCATGTTATCGGACACGGACAGATGGCTCCACGGAATGTGAAAGCAAAGGTTATTGGGGAATTTCCTATACCATCGACAAAGACAGCAATACTATGATTCCTGGGATTGAGTGTGTTTTATCAGGAATTTGTACCGAATTTTAGCAGTGTGGTTGCTCCATTCATTGAATTACTGAAGAAATGCAGGGAGTTTTAGTGAATGGCAGATTTTGAGAAAGCATTTGACAGCCTGAAGGCTGTGTTAACCACTGCCCCAGTATTAGCCACACCTATTTACGCAAAGCCATTCAAGGTGGCTATCAATGTGAGTGATGAGGGTATCAGTGCTGTACTCTTACAAGAAGACGACCAAAAGATAGAAAGACTTAGTGGATAGTTTTGCAGGAAAATGAACATTCATCAACAGAAATATTTGACAATTGAGAAGGAGACCTTGAGCTTGTTTTTGGCTTTACAATATTTCAACATTTATTCCAGCCTTGGGCGACTGTCTGTGTGGAGTTTGCACATTCTCCCCGTGTCTGAGTGGGTTTCCTCTGGGTGCTCCGGTTTCCTCCTACAGTCCAAAGATGCACAGGGCAGGTGAATTGGCCAAGTTAAATTGCACATAGTGTTAGGTGCATTAGTCAGAGCGAAATGGGTCTGGGTGGTTTACTCTTCAGAGAATCGGTGTGGACTTGTTGGGCCGAAGGGCCTGCTTCCACACTGTAGGAAATCTAATCTAATCTAATGTTGCCAGTAATCTGTCTGAGACAATCATATATACTGATCATAACTCGTTAAAGTTTTTGTACAACTTAAGGACAAAAATTACAGACTGTTTAGATGGAGCTTATTTTTGCAGCCATTCAATTTGAAAATTATGCATGTGGCAGGACGAGAAAACGTAATTGCTGACATATTGTTGAGACTTGGATGAAAAAACGAATGCATTCAGTGACAGGAGTAAATGGACGGAAATAGAATGTAGTAATGAATGTTTGCATGGTGATAGTCAATGCAATGTATGTTTATTGTAGCATACTAACAATGTAAGACTAAGGGATCCAAAATAAAGCCATCTTTATATATTGGTGGTTCATTTTTTTAAGGGGGGAGGTGTGACAATGCTGTCATGTTAACAAGGTTATTTTGTTTATCAAATCTCCTTGAAGTTGTTCCCCCCTGCCTGTGAGAATTTACCTTTTTGCCAAGCGGTGTGTTTATGGGATGTTACTGGATTGGAACACTTCCTTAGTTAAGTTGCTGTTTCGGGTCAGTTAAGTTTTCCAATAGTTAAGCAATTTAACATTCCACTTTCTTTTGTTTGTGTTTCAACTGTAGTGTTTAAATAAATTCTGTTTTGCTTAAAACCAAGTTTTCCAGCTGCATCACACCTGGAATATTCACTTCACATCTGTCTTTAAAATAAGTAAAAGTTAGGGTCGAGGCAACCTTCTTGAAATATTATGAGGGGGTCTGGCCTCGTCCAGAACACTGACCTAGAATCCCTCTGTTCAGGATATGTCCTGAGTGAGGCTATGCAATTGCCTTCATTCAAGAGATGAGAAAGTGAGGACTGTGGATACTGGAGATCAGAGTCAAAAAGTGTGGCACTGAAAATGTACAGCGGATGAGGCAGCATCTGAGGAGCAGGGGAGTTGACGTTTTGGGCATAAGAGGAATTAATGATGTCCACTAAGCTCAGTCATCCTAGTGAGCATGTCCACTTCCATCAGCATACCCTTTATGTCATGTTCTCCACTTGCTGCATTTTCCAATGATAAAGCCAGTTGTAGTGCCTGTTGAAGACCAGCTCGTAGTCTTCTTTGCATGTTTACATAATTAATTCCACTGTCATCACCACTGCAAAAGCTCCACAGAGGCAGGTATTCTGCCACCCCTACACTTACCAATCCATAGTACTTAACACTGGTCCAGCTTTCTCAGAGCTAGCTCTCAGACCGAGCAAAACCCCTGACACTCCGTTTATCCTTTTTTTTGTGCACCTGAATACAGCCCAGTAACAGAAAAGAAAAACCAAAAACACAAAAACAAAGAACAAAATCAGAAGGCAAATGTCTCCCAGTCCAGAGAATGAACTTTTCCATGCTGTACATTGGCTGTGGCCAGCCAGCTCAGAGTCAGTCACCTGAACTGAGGAAATTCTAATCTCCTGGTTACATTATTTTCCCCAGTAAACCCCCACACTACTGCCAAACAGCGGTAGTGCTTATTTAATCCCCAGCACCCACGTCATGAAAAGAAACCCCCCAAGAAGTCAGTGGCAAGCAGTGTCCTTCTCAATAAAGGGTGATGCCTAAGTGATCAAAAAAGTGAAGGGGAGGGCAAGGACTAAATCAAAATAGAATCAGAGGGGGAAATAAAACACTCTGCACCCCGCAGTGCCCACCTCTCCCTGAAAATCTTGAGTGTGTTGGTAGACACCGGGTACTCCTTCTCAAGGGACACCCGGGCCTGAACACAACCGCAGAAGAGGAGAAGGCAGTTAGCCATAACAACTCCCTCCGCTGCCCGCTGCCTGGACCTGTTTATGGCCAGCTTGACCAGGCCCAGGAATAGACCGACAAGGAGGTCCTCAAGAGTGCCCTCCCCTCTCCACACCAGGTGCCTAAAGATCAGGATCATGGGGCTGATGTGCAACCAAAAACATGAAAAAAGATCTTTAAGGAAAACAAAAAGGGAGTGCAGATGCCACAACCCATATGAACATGGTCCACGAACTCCACAGCACAACAGAACATACAGTTAGGCTGAGAGTTCGTGAACTAGGAGAAAGGGCTTATGCCCGAAACGTCGATTCTCCTGCTCCTCAGATGCTGCCTGGCCTGCTGCGTTTTTCCAGCACCACATTTTTCAACTCTGGTCTCCAGCATCTGCAGTCCTCACTTTCTCCTGACATTCCTGAAGAAGGGCTTATGCCCAAAACGTCGATTCTCCTCCTCGGATGCTGCCTGGCCTGCTGCACTTTTCCAGCACCACATTTTTCAACTCTGGGAGTTCGTGAACCACTGCAATCTGCGGTTGCAGGGGACTGCTTCATGCAACACCCTCCACCCGAGATCCCCAAGTGAAAGGGGAGGACTCCTGTGTAGAGAGCCCTCCACTGAGGATTCCCATTGCCTGGTGGTAAATGGGCATACCAAGATGCGTCAGGGCAGTGGATAAGGGAGAAGGAGTGGATGGTGTGCAGCAGCAGTTGATAAATGGCCCGGCGTTTAACATCCCTGAAGGGGACAAAACTAAAACCCCTGGGGGTGGCTCAGGTTGTGGGGCACAGGCTCCTGCTGGAGTGACACTCTGATTGGACCAGGTTAACAGCCCAATCAGAAAACCTGGCTGACCTTGTTACAATCACTACAAGGACCATCTATTTTTATTTCTCTGTATTTTTAATTGTGGACTGAAATGGGGAAATAATTGTTTTAAAAGACAAGAATTAGAGTCATAGAGATGTACAGCATGGAAACAGACCCTTCGGTTCAACCTGTCCATGCTGACCAGATATCCCAATCCAATCTAGTCCCACCTGCCAGCACCTGGCCCATATCCCTCCAAATCCCTCCTATTCATATACCCATCCAAATGCCACTTAAATGTTGCACTTCCTAACACTTCCTCTGGCAGCTCATTCCATACACATACCACCCTCTGTGTGAAAAAATTGCCCCTTAGGTCTTTTTTATATCTTTCCCCTCCCACCCTAAACCTATGCCCTCTAGTTCTGGACTCCCCAACCCCAGGGAAAAGACTTTGCCTATTTACCCTATCCATGCCCCTCATAATTTTGTAAACTTCTATAAGGTCACCCCTCAGCCTCCGATGCTACAGGGAAAACAGCCCCAGCCTGTTCAGCCTCTCCCTATAGCTCAAATCCTCCAACCCTGGCAACATCCTTGTAAATCTTTTCTGAACCCTTTCAAGTTTCACAACATCTTTCCGATAGGAAGGAGACCAGAATTGCATGCAATATTCCAACAGTGGCCGAACCAATGTCCTGTACAGTCGCAACATGACCTCCTAACTCCTGTACTCAATACTCTGACCAATAAAGGAAAGCATACCAAACGCCTTCTTCACTATCCTATCTACCTGCAACTCCACTTTCAAGGAGCTATGAACCTGCACTCCAAGGTCTCTGTGTTCAGCAACGCTCCCTAGGACCTTACCATTAAGTGTATAAGTCCTGCTAAGATTTCCTTTCCCAAAATGCAGCACCTCGCATTTATCTGAATTAAATGTTTTTTTAAAAGCAAGTTACCCTGACACCCGCTTTAAATGGCATTCACAGCTGTTAGTGCAAGAAATGGGGAAAGCCTAGTTACAAACATGCTTGAACCAAGAGGCTATGTGTAATTGGTGATTTGACTGTCATTAAGTAATTGATTGGTCTGTAGAATTGTGAACAGTCATCAATGATAACAGGCCTTCCGCCTGCCAATAACTGTGTGATTGTCTCCCAAGTAGCTGAACAGCTTGGGGTGTTAACGTTTGGGCAGAAATCACTGAACTTTTGGAAGGAGCTGCTTTTGATCTGTAGTACAAAGCAACTCAAGACTGAAGGTGCCTGTTCATTTTCCCTCATTAATTGCAGTAAGCTGTGATTTTTTTAATTGACAAGGCACCTAGTCAAGAAGAGATGGCACCTAGAGAATGGTAACTCCTACTTTGGTGGGTCTTGCGCAGGCAATGACGAAGCAGTGGAGGACTCTTCCAGTTCTATCTTTTTGTTTTTAAACTATTCAAAATGGCGTCAGATTGTGGTGACAGTTGAAGCTTTTCATTGTGTTTTAGTCTATTATTCAATGTAAAATGCAAGTGACAACAATAATAAATTATCAAATCAGAATTCCCAATTTTTCACCTGTTGTGTAGCCATAGTATATAAATGGCTGGTCCAGTTTAGTATCTGGTCATTGGCAAACCCCAACTGCTATCCCCGCCAGAATGTTGATAATGGAGAAATCAATGATGATAATTCCATTGAATGTCAAGGAGTGATGGTTTGATTCTCTCTTGTTTGATGTAGTCATTGTTGGCACTTGTATGGGACATATGTTCCTTGCCACTTTAGCTAGATGTGTCCAGATTTTGATGCATGTGGACTTGGACTCTTCAGTACCTGAGGAGTCATGAATGGTACTGAACATTGTGCCATCATTTGCAAATGGTCCCACTTCTGACCATAATGAAGGAAACGTCATTGATGAAACAATTGAAGATGATTGGATTTGGATATTACCTGAGGAACTCTTACAGTGAGATGTTTGACCTACTCTTATGTTGAGATGATTGACCTGCAACAATCACAAACCATCTTGTTTTAGTAGATTAGATCCCCTTCAGTGTGGAAACAGGCCCTTTGGCCCAACAAGTCCACACTGACCCTCTGAAGAGTAACTCACCAGAGACCCATTCCCCTCTGACTATTGCATCTAAAGCTATGGGCAATTTAGCTTGGCCAGCACATTTTTGGACTGTGGGAGGAAACCATGCAGACACAGAGGGACTCTGCAAACTTCACACAGACAGTCGCACAAGGCCAGAATCAAACCTGGATCCCTGGCGCTGTGAGGCAACAGTGCTAACCACTGAACCACCATTCCACCCCAAACAGTGGAAAGCATTCCTCTGATTCCTATTGACTGCAGGTTTGCTAGGATGTTTTGATGCTATATTTGCTTTGGTGTCAAGAACAGTCAATCCCACCTCATCTCTGGAGTTCAACTTTTATTTCAGTGTTTTGACCAAGGCTGTAATGAGGTCAGGAGCTGCATGCCCCTAGCAAAATCCATACTGAGCATCAGTGAGCAGGCTGAAGGTACAATCCAGAAAATGCACAATCAATTTGGTTCACAAATGTTGCATGTCCAGTTGCATTCTCCTATTATTTTTATTTCATTCAAACCTCCCACATTTTGTTACAGTTTCTTTATCCTCATAATGTATCCTACCTGATCCAAATTCTGGACAATCTAGTTTATGATTGAAGACAAAAAATACTGGAAATCACAACGGTTCAGACAGCATCCAATGAGAGCAAGCTAACATTTCAAGTCTAAATGACTCTTCATCAAAGTCATCAGTTTGTGATTGGGTTGATCAGAACTATTTCATATGCAAACCAGATTTCAAATGCCCTCTTTGGAAAAATCATTTTATCTGTTTCTGGAATGAGTGCATAGCTGGCAAAAAATCCTTTTGGTACCATCGTAAGACATTGCTGAACTGCAAATTTGATGTGATACAACCACTGGTAATAGGGACATTCACTGTATTGTAAAAGGTGAGTTTCAGAATTTTGATCCCATGTTGTTTCAAGGAAGCTTGGTGTGTGATTTCCAAAGGAATTTGCAGGTGATTTCAAGTTGCCTCCATGCATCTTCTGCTTTTGTCCTTCTGGGTGGTAGAGGTCACTGATTTGGAGTCTGGGTGAGTTGCTTTCTGTCGGTGGGCAAACAGTTTTATATCATGTTTTCAGACGCCCTCTCTTCATTTCCACCACCAGCAAATATCAGAACTCAAACCATTAACCCATTCTTGATGACGTGCCATATACTGATGCCAGCATTGAGTTTTGGAAACAAAATTTCCGCAACTCCCTCGGAGGAACAGAAATAGATTTCAGGGACTGTTTCTGCGGACCGTCTCCAAGCGCGCGGTTTGACGCTCGAGCACGTACTTTGCGCACATTTACGCCTCCCTCCCCATATCCCTCACAGACGTCAACGGCTGCCCTGCGCCGTTACTAAGCGTTACTGCCCACCTGGTAACGAGCGCGCGCAGCATTTCCAACGGAACTCAGCCCCGTCCTTCAGTGTTAGCTGTTTGCTGCTGCATTTAGCTGACATCATTGAAGTTGTTATTGCAATTGTGAAGAGGTACTTTGTGAACGGGAGATTGTGCTTCTGAAATTTTGCTAAAGATTTGTTGCCCTTGAAAGCGATTTTTTTTGCAGCACTCTTCCTAAGCCATTGAGAAGGACGGCAAATAAGTAATAGGAAGGGAAGGAAATGGCTGATAGAACTGCACCGAAATGCCAGCTGCGGTTAGAGTGGGTTTATGGTTACCGAGGTCACCAGTGCCGGAATAATCTATACTACACGGTTGCCAAGGAGGTGGTCTACTTCGTTGCCGGAGTGGGAATTGTGTACAACACCAGGGAACACACACAGAAATTTTTCCTTGGCCATAACGATGATGTTATCAGGTAGTATTTACCATGCGGAATGAAATGTAATACTTAACAAAAGAATAGTCCCCAACAGTATACCAGTTGTTTTAAAAATATGATTTATGCTTTCAATATTAAATTACAGTATATTTGTATTACGTAGAATATCATTCTTGACGTCCTATGTTTGGTTTTTCAGATTATAGCAGATGTATTTATTTTAAGCATCAAGTTTCACAGTATTTTATAGCCATGTTTATGGATAAACTGGAGTATTAAATATGCGATGCGTTATTTTTATAACAAATACATTTCAGTGTATATGTGTCATTATTTTAAGCACATTTTTAGTTCAGATTTCATATTTGAGTAATATTTAAAATAATTATTTCAAGAAATTCAGATACATGTTTCCAAGTATGTTTCAGTTTTACATTGATTTGATAATTTTTGGTACTGTCCTAACTCGGCTGCTGGTTTACGTAACTTGAGTAAAACCATTGTCTGTTTTGATGTTTCCATTGGTATTGAAAAGAGAGATGAAAATAATCTCTAAGTAAACAATAAATACTGACGCGGAGGTGAACGAAATTGTTTTACTACGCATCGTCTATAGAGACATAAGCTAAGGCAAATTATTTCGGAGGGAGGTACCGTACATGACAATAATAACTGGCCGAATCTATTTTACTATATTTTTACCAACGACAACTCCGCTGCTAAATTTGAAACGTCTTCAGCTGCAACGATGAGGTACAGTGCAATACGTTAACACTCCTGCATCGTGATGAATACTGATCTTGGTTTTATTCCTTTTACGCTGTGAAGTAGAACAAAAAGCGATCTTCATATATATTACAATACATCTCACTTAAAATAATTTTCATGATTTTTGAGTGCTGCCATTCTGTTCCTTTTTTTGCATTTATGTATTTTAATAGCGCTGTGAAAGCCTAGCTTTTAAAAAAAAATTGCT
This sequence comes from Chiloscyllium plagiosum, assembly GCF_037043375.1. Taxonomy (NCBI): domain Eukaryota; kingdom Metazoa; phylum Chordata; class Chondrichthyes; order Orectolobiformes; family Hemiscylliidae; genus Chiloscyllium; species Chiloscyllium plagiosum. The sequence continues at coordinate 61,092,585 of NW_028270148.1, forward strand.
GTAATTTCATTACAGTGCTCCTTTTCTTATGAAGTACCCTCTATTTGAAATTTTTCTGGGACTGTCAGTGTACAAAATTAACCTTTAACAATTATTTTAAATCGTTGAAAAACTCCACATTATTATATTGCACCACATAATTCTCTTTCCACCATTGTGACTTGTTTTGAGTTTGAGTTTTAAAGAAAAAGTGGTTAAGTGGTTAGGAAAGTTGCAACAGTTTTATTATGATATCAGTTCACAACTTTAATGTATTAATGTAATCTTAGCTGTACAAATATTTGTAAAACTATTTATTTTGACCTGAATGCCATTTATTTTGTATATTAGCTTACACTGTCTTTAGCACGAGGAGTTAAGCTTTATTGCGATGGTTGAAAAGCAGCACCAGCAGCGATTTGTAGTTGTTAGGAAGATGCTCACTTTAGTTTAAAGCTGATCATCATATTTTTAATGTTTAAAAACTGTAAGCTTTGTTCTTGACAAAACCAGTTGAATTAAAATCCATACATGAATTCCTTTTAAAAGATTTGAAAATAGGTCAGTAACAACAGCCCATGTACTAATTGTGATGTTTTATTAACCTTTACTAACAGTTAATTTATTTATGATGTGTGTTGGCTGAGACACTCCTGACAATGACTATAAAATTATTAAATTTGTGATGAATTTGTGGTCTCAAAGTATCATGTTAATAGGGATATCTAAAAGTAAGCAGATAATCAATATACCTAGAAAACATAAAGGTTTGGAGGGATGTGGGCCAAGAACAAGCAGGTGAGACGAGTTTAGTTTGGGATTATGTTTGGCATGGACTGATTGAACCACAGCATCTGTTTCCGTGCTGTATGACTCTGACTCTACAAAATTTCAGCTTCCTGTAAATGAAATAATGAAACCAATTAATTTCAGATAGCATTCAAAAAAAATATTTGACTTGTTACAAATGGAATCTGGTTAAAATTGGTTAAATGAAAATATTTTATTTAATCTACTCAATATACAATCAATTGGACAACATTGCAAATTGCAGTGGAACTGAAAATTTAAGCCATAAGTATCAAAAGTCAAGGCTGATTTGATCCATAGCAAACTTTATTTGCTTGCTTTTTTTATATACATATAACATCTTAACATTAAGGGTGAATATAGTATAGAATCTTTATAATTAATTAAAAATACTTAGATTTTTATACTTCTTCAGCAAATTCTGATTTCTTTTTAGTGTAAATTAGAAGACATCAACATCTCCATTTACTGCTCATAATATTAAAAATAAAAGCATTTAGTTTTTCCTGTGTTCTTGATGAACTAAATTGTACAAGTATAAAATTTCCACCTCTGGCATACATGCATGTACATCACCTGAAAATTCCAATATTTAAATGACACCCTCTTACACAGGAGAATTATCAAATGAAATAGAGTCTGACTGTTAGGAGATATTAGATTAGATTCCATACAGTGTGGGAACAGGCTCTTCGGCCCAAGAAGTCCACACCGACCCTCTGAAGAGTAACCCACCCAGACCTATTTACCTCTGACTAATGCACCGAGCACGATGGGCAACTTAGCATGACAAGTTCACCTGACCTGCACATCTTTGGAGTGTGGGAGGAAACCCATGCAGACACAGAGAGAATGTGCAAACTCCACACAGACAGTCACTCAAGGCTTGAATTGAACCTGGGTCCCTGGTGCTGTGAGGCAGCAGTGCTAATCACTCAGCTACCGTGCTGCACATTAGGTCTGATGACCACAGGCCTCATCAAAGAGAGAGGTTTCAAAGATCGTCTTAAAGCAGGAAAAAGAAGTGAAGAGATTAAAGGCAAGAATCTCAACAGCTGCAGGCATAGATACCATTGGTGGAACTGTTAAAATCAGGGAAGCAAAACAAATCAGAATTGGAAAAGTGCTGATATAGTCCAAGGTTGGCCAATGGAGTAGTGACTATCAATGACAAAGGTCTTCTGCCTAACAGCAATTTTGTGAGGTAGCTGGACAGTCTGGGATGCAAATGCTTTGGCAAAAACTATAAAACCTCTGAAAGAAAAGACATTGTGTTTTTACTCTGTAGTGAAAAAGTATCCGAATCCTCAAGATAGCCAGTTTGATTCTACTTTCCAGTGACTGTATATTGTGACTTATATATATTGGAACCAGTCCCTGCACCTCCTGCAAACAAGTATCTAGAGAAGGAATATTGAGAAGCAGCATTCTGATCAGCACAGGAATCATTTCAGTAAACTCAGTGGATAGCCTTCCCAGGCTTTTTCACTGCCCATAATAACCATTTTTGTTTTGTCTCTGTTTGTGTTGTCTGTATGTGTAAATGGAGGGGGTGGGGGGTTCTTAAGGGAATTAGTTTTAACAGATAAAGCTGTTTTTCGAAAGTAAATAATTGTTTATTTGTATTTAGAATCCATTTATTTATAACAAATAGTCATTTTTGTGAAGTACAGAGCCTGGTCAGAGGTTTCCATCGACCTGGGTTCTAAAAGGTAGGTAAATTGGGGAATAATGCATACTTGAAATCTCTAACTGTTGTGATGACTCTGGGAATAGTGGGGTTTTACTCCTCAGAGTGTGCACTTGCTTGCCCGCGCAACGAGAAGTCATGGTACCTGTTCTGTTTAGCCATTCACTTCCATTTCTTTCACATCCACACATCATTTTCAACCAAGTGAAACCAGTTCTTAGGAATATTGATTACTGAACTCAATCACATTGAATGGTGAGAGCTTCCGATTTAAAGATCAAAAGTTTTGTTTAATTGTGATTCTTGTGAATCATATTTGCAAATATGGAAAGTGCAATAAATTCAACATCCCACAATTGGTAGGTGAAAAGTAGAACTTTAGAAATGTTTGTGTGAAAACAAGTATTATACAAGTTGCAAAGAAATGGGTATAACTAATTTTTGAAGGTCCTTAGTAATTTCTTACATAATATAATCTGCTGCATCATATAATTGGATTTTGAAATCACACATAGCAAATCAATGATTTGATTAGTTTGTGCTGCATTGGGAAGAACAAATATACACTTGGGGTTAGGAAATCTAATACAATTGCCTTTAGGTGCATAGATTGGAGGTGGTCGGTGTGGGGGAATGTTGGGGGTGCATGTTTAAATGAATTTATTCTGAATGTTGAGGCCAGATGAAGGGCTTTTGCCCGAAATGTCGATTTCGCTGCACCTCGGATGCTTCCTGAACTGCTGTGCTCTTCCAGCACCACTAATCCAGATAAATTTTAAGTGTCTGTTGGTGTTTTTGCTAGTATTGCATTACCTCTTGGTTCAGTGAGCTGTTGGTTGGGAAATTTGGAAGTTGGAGGATTAATGGAAATTGGGAGTTGACTGAAGGAGGAGAAAAACATTGGTGGTGTCCTATGTTAATTTAATATGGGCACAGAAGTTGTGTTCCTGCTCCTCCTGACTTCATGCACAGGTGAACACATCTCAGAAACTTTTCTGAATGAAGGTGTAATTTTCTTGATTTCAACTGTTGCTGGAGTTCATTGCATCAATATGAATTCATCTTGTAAATGGATCCTATTTTGAAGACCCAATATGGAATGAAAGATTAAAAATGTTTAAAAAGCACAGAATACTGGAGAAACTCAGCAGGTCTGGCAACATTGGTGTCGAGAAAAACAGTTAACTTTTTGAGTCCAAAATAACACTTCTGAGCAGAGAATAAAAATTGATCCTGTATTTTAGTGAATGTACAGATTACTTTTTTTTTGTTTGTTCCAAAAGTATTGACTGTAGGTGACCTTGATTCTTAAGATTCTTGGCAAGATTAGAGGTCAATATCCACATATACATTGCTGTGTACAAGATTTCTAAAGGTGTGATAACTTGAGAGAAGAAAACATTTGTCTTGACCAATGCCTGTCAACATTTTCACTCAAAGAAAGCAAATAGTGTAATCATATTTTATTCAACATGTTCCTGTAGCTCAGTATTTTGTTTACTTTTTCTCTTTTCCCCTCTTCAATCTAATCTTGAATGTTGAACATTTCTGCCTTGACTGCTCATATTGTACTGGAAATGGATTCCATAGCTGCATAGTTCTGTAAAAGAATATTCTCTTATAAACTTTGTATTTGTGGCACTCATTTTTTTTAATGAGTACATATATATTGTGATACTGTGCATAGTTTAGCTAACCTACTTTATAAGAACTATTGGTTAAGTTAATATTGAATGTTCGTTGCAGGTGTATTGGGTTGAAAATAACAATGGTTGCTGGCCGTGGTCCTGAATTCAGCAGAAAATAGCTGGTCCCAGCTATCTAATAGTTTTTCTGTCATTTAAATGACAAAAGAGCGATTGTAAAAAAGATTTACTTGAGCGTCCCATTGACTCCACTCTCAAAACTAGTAGAAGGAAAATTAAAAATAAAAGATTTTAGGGCTGAATATCAGGAATCAATTTATACATGAAAAGCTAAAAATTTGGTGCCAGAAGTGGGGGATCAACTCTTAAGATGTAGAAGCAGACGTAAGCCATTGAGTCTACTCTTCCTATTGAATATTGACCCATTCAATAAGGTCAAGGCTAATTTGATGATCCTCAACTGCTTTCATGTTTTTTTCCCATACTGAGTGTTGTCTCAGCCTTGAATATACTTAGCAACCCAACCTCTACACTGCTGTGTCATAAGAAGTACACAGATTACTCTGAGAGAAGAAATTCCTACTTATATAAGTCCTAACTGTGCAACCCCTCACTCAGACTTTTTTCTCTGGTCCATGATGTGTATGGAATGAGCTGCCAGAGGATGTGGTGGAGGCTGGTACAATTGCAACATTTAAGAGGCATTTGGATGGGTATATGAATAGGAAGGGTTTGGAGGGATGTGGGCCGGGTGCTGGCAGGTGGGACTAGATTGGGTTGGGATATCTGGTCGGCATGAACGGGTTGGACTGAAGGGTCTGTTTCCATGCTGTACATCTCTATGACCTGAATTGACTTATTAGCCGAAAGAGAGAGAGAGTGCAGGCTTTGGCCAGAAGTACAGGGAAGTGACACAAGGTAAGTTGCTCCTTTGGAGAGCCAGCATAGACAAACAGGCTGAATATAAATCATTCTGTCATACTGTGATAACAAAATTGTTAAAGAAAAGTTAGGACCAGTTAGAAACTAAAGCAGACATTCATTCATGGAAGATGAAGAAATGGTTTATAGGATTTGGAAGCCATGAAATAGATGTAGGGTGTGTGTTGTTTGGGGACAGGAGATGTGGACAAAGTACAGGGAGCTAAGAAGTGTGCAAGTTTGAGCTGGGGAAAGGAGATGGAGAGGGGAAAGGAGAAACTTAGAAATGGAAGTGGGGTGACTGGAATTTGTGGGGTAGTGGTAGTGTTGGCTGCAGGGGTAGAGAGTCGGGATATATAAGGGAGCAATTTTGTGATGGCTTCCCAAATCATTCTCAGCTCTAGGGGACTTCCTCTGAGGAAGACCGGGAATCAGATCAATTGCCCTTTTCATATAGGCAGCAGCCAATTAAGTCACTGTGCAATGCCACCAGTATTTTCAAAAGATACTTGATATGTTGCAGCACAGGAGGTTTGTTGATAAGATTAAAGGCGTTAATATATCATGAAAATGTGGTGGGGAGTGATCAATTGACAAATCAAAGAAAGACACATTGCACTGCTCTAATGATGCCTTTTAAACTCGCCAGTTCATTAGAATTCACTTACGGGTTTAAGGCCCAATGTGCAACAGGATCTGTGACTTTAATCCATGTAACTCAGTCTCAACTCCAGTATTTAAAGACCCAAACTGAGTTGCAAAAAGATGTGATAATGGATTGCAGAAGAAGGATCATGGTTTAGCAATGCTTTGTTTTGAGCTGGCATTGCCAGTGAGGAGCTGGAGAAAGGCACTCTCAGTTAGCAGTGGGAGCTAATTCATTGCTGACATGGGGAAGAAATGACTGGAAGTGGCTGAGGAGGACAACACAGGAATAGGACCAGTTTTGTGTATTCAGTTTCTTTAGTGACCTAATTGAGTCAGAAAAAGTGAATAATTTAATATTGTCAACGTCTGACACACCACCCTTTTACATTATCTTGTCAAACTAGCTCCATTATAGCACTTCTCACACCCATTTGCATGTACATCAAATCTTCTTTACTATATACTTCCCTAAATCATCTTCCATTATTCTATTGCTTTCACTTATTGTGTAATTAATTTCTCATTCTGATAGGCATCCTTATGAAATTGATTGCATCAGCTGGATGCCATTACAGTCACTTATTAGGTCTATTGCTTCCCTCTCTGCATGAAAAAAAAAACAAAAAACAAAACGTCTGCCTCCTCAGTTTCCAGTTTTCAAATGCAGAGAAGGTGTTAGTGATTAGTGAATTTTCAGGATTCTTGATCCTGGAGGACCGGATGGTGGAAACCTCCACCTGCCTGGTGGAACAACTTAAATAGTAGCAAGTTACTTGTCATTCTGCTGATGGTCCTGACATTTTGGTCAGTAGTGAAGTAATGTAATTCGCTGCTGACCTTGTAGAAAGCTGGTCTTGAAGTTCTCGTGATTTCTGGTATGAATTTTTCCTTTCCTGATAACTTTTAATGATTCTGATACCAAATGGGAATATCTCTGGGTTTCTGGAAACAGTGGGGATGTCAATACGGCAAGCAGAAATCCCTTTCACTTAAGATTTTCCACTTTAATTTTATAGAGAATAAAATAAATCATCTATACCTACAGATTGAGAGTAGAAGCTTAAACATTAACATCTAAGAACGATTTTAAAATTGCTAGTTTTTGCTTAGTCATGATGGAGGAATTTAAAAGTCTGTAACTATAAAATTAGGTTTGTAGAGCCAGTGAAGCTGTTAATAAATAGATCTGACCTTAGCACACATTTTAAAGTCCAGTTACTTCTCACTTAACAAGGTGCAACATTTAAGCATTTTTATTAGAATAATAGTGTAAAGGAAAGTTCTTGATTATTCAGTAATTTTTATTTGATTGTGTTTTTTAAAGGGGCCTTCAGTAGTGCACTCTATTGGGAATTGTAAAATCACTGACAGGAACTCCTGAGTTAAGCATACATGCATGGATTCCTCAAGTTTTTGTCAATTTCTAAGGAACAGTAATATGAAACGTACAGTTTTGCTACATTGCTGCTTCAAATACAAGGCGCTGATTTCAACAAGAAGTAAAATTTGATCAGTTTCATAATAAGTTGCAACATATCTTTGATCTCCTACAGCACATTTGTAAGTGAATTATAGTGAATGACTACTACAACATCAGGCAAACTGAACAATGCACTAGCTTAGACACTTGCATTTTAATAAGACCAGGTTTTCACTTGGTGTTTCTATTCACAAATAAGCCAGACTGGATGATATTGGCAAATCTATTAGTGGAGAGTCTGTATCAACTACACAGCCCTTTCCAAGCTCTGCTCAGCTGGACACATGCTGTACACAGTGCCATTAAAGTAAAGAGGAATTGTTTAGCAGCAGTAATGTGTGATGTACAGACAGGCCTTGCAAACAATCAAACAGAGATTGCAGAGAGAGTTGAGATATCCACCTCAATCATAACTAGATTGATGCCACAGGGTATAGCAATATGCAGTTCAATGAGTAGAGTACCAAAATGATTTAAAGTGATAACTGTGGGTTGGTGGCAATTGTTCTATTTGATTCAATGCATGCTAATATCTGTGACATTAGAATTGCTCTTTGGGCAAAGGATTTCTCTCTGCCTAAATAATCTCTTGTCTAATTCAGTTACTGTGACATTTGTGAACACTATATGTAAAACCATTTTTTCAGTAATTCACCCGTATATTTTCTTTACACAGCAAATATCTGTGGGGACCGATGTATCCTAATCATTGCCAAGTTATCATTTAGAAGGGCCAATTACAATTAATTGAATCAGCTGTACTGCCCAAGCCATGCTAAACCAAGTAGCGAGAATGAGGGTTCTTGCGGCACAGTGGGTGTCTCTACCTCTGAACAAGGCGGCTTTGGTTCAACTCTCACCTATTCTAAAGTTGTCTAATATCTTTGAATGCATTGATTAGAAAAAAAATCTAACTCATTGGAATATGGTAACTGTGATATCTGATTGTTTTGCCTAGGATTCAAGTCACTACTTTTATTTCTGTCTTCTATGAGAACTGTTGGTTTCTCAAATAGCAAGTTGAATATTCTCACTTTACAGGAGTTCTGCTGAAGTTTTATTTTTAACTAAATAGCTGAAGAAACTCAGCAAGTCTGGAAACATCTTGGAAGAGAAAGAAGAACACGGATAGATGAAGATGGAGTCCAGAAAGAGAAAAAGAAAGTTAGGCATACAAAGGGATAGTTAATAGTATGCCAGGGACCAGGAAAAACTGACACTTGGGACAATGTTTGGATGAAAATGGGTTGGCTGTGCTGGAACACATATCATGAGTGGACCTGGAGTGCAGGGTGGGTAGAAGACATAGACGATGATGTACGGGCTGTAAAATTATTGAATTTGAAACTGGGTCCTGAAGGCTGTAGGATCTCCCAATTCTGCTTATTCCTCTCCTTCTCCTAAACTTCCTGTCAACAGCATAAGTACCACCTTTTCCTAGCCTCTATCAGTTCTGAAGAAGGGTTACAGGATCCGAACTTTAACTCTCTTTCCACAGATGTTGCCAGACCTAATGAATGGGATGAGGACATGTCTGCCTAGGCCAGCTTTTATTTCCCATCCCATTTGCCCAGAAGACAGTCAAGTATCAACCACATTTGTGGTCTGGAATTATGTGTGAGGATAGCAGTTTCTTTCCCTGAAGGATATGAGCAAACCAGATGAGTTTTCCTCACAAATCGATAATGGATTCATCTGTTGTGACGAAATTTGAACCTGGCTTCTCAGATCAATTCCTGGGTGTCTGGATTAACAGTCCATTGATAATACCACTAGATTATTGTAATTTTTTTCTGGTAATTTTCTGTTTTGGTTTCAAATCTTCAACATCTGCAATTCTTTGGTTTAGTTCAGCATTTTATTTTTAATTAATTTTCAATTTCATACCTTTCGGGACAATAAAACATTTAGTCAATAAAAACCCAAATTATGATTTCCCCACCAAATCACTTTGCAACTGCGTTAACATTAAAATATAGTTCACTACAGATGTGAACTTAACAATGTGTTCACTTGGCAATATTATTTAGTTTCCATTAATTAGGAGGAAAATTCTATGGGGATTTCCCAAGATTCACACAATCCACATCTTTTGAGGGAAAGGAGTACTCTTGGACGCCCCTCATTTAATTTCACTCCATTATTTCCCAGGTTTATCTGGGGTAATATGTATTCAATTTTATTTTCCAAAGGAAAACAATGGATACTAATTATTACTACATATGCTCTAAATGGTTAATCAAACATTCTTAAAAGATTATCCAATTGTCTTATTGCCTGTATCCATCTTGTGGACAGTTCTTACTAAGTAGGGTTCTCCCTAGCTTTTATTGTTCTAGTCCAAAATTTTTTTTAATATCCCTTTTCATTAATTTTACTCACTTTGGTCACACGTGTGTTTACTGCCAGCTCTCTGCGCAGGAGATGAGCAGCAATGGAATCAAAACAATCAATTACACATGTTTAAAGCTAGATCTTAGATATAGTAACTTTCAATCTTTTATAATTGCACAAAAACAATTCATATTTCTTGGCACATAAGCTAGTTATCAACATCAGTTGGATTCAATTTAAAACGTACTTTGTCTCTTCCTAATCTTCTGCTCAGTAGCTCATCATGATCATCCGAACTGCACTGCACCAGATCTACTATCGCATTCTTGTATTTGAGAGTATAGTGCCACACTGCTTCAGATAACCCAACAGTTCATAATTTCTTACCTGTGCGAAATATTCACAAAACTTCAGTTAACTATGCCTTCTCTCCAGCATTTTTCTTAATTCGGCTCATTTGGGTCTTGTAGTTTGGTGCTCCAATAAATGACTCATTTTACTTAATTTAAATCTTTCCAGTTTAGCTGTACATGAATGAAATTGATTGCTTTTCTTAGATTAACCTTCTTCCAGACTTGCAAGAAGCTAGACTAAATCACTGGTAAACAATTTTCTCAAAATTCTTATCTCTTGCAGGCAAATTCCAATCAGTCAAACTTAGCCCCTGATTGATTCATAGCTTGTAGTTCTGTCTACTAGAAGTGATGAGCTGCATGGTTTAGGATCGTATGCAGTTTTTTAATATGTGCAGAAACAAGGCAGTTCACATCAGCACAAATTACATTTGTGACTGAAATCTTGCTGCACATTTATAGAGAGGATAACCCTCACATTAGATGAATTCTCCTGGTTGATATGGCCTAGATTACTCGCACACACTGGTGGGGAGGTAAACAATGAAATACAAACCTCTGTTTCTCATTGCAGAGAAATGCACATAAATTGTCAATGTAATAAACAAGCCATAAATCTATTATACCTTGGATCACCCACATCCCTAATCCTGACAACATGAGACCCTGACCCCTAATGTTAATCATTACCTACAATATGCACCCTACAGATAGAGTGCAGGGGAATTCAGACCCAGATCCTAAACCTACATATTCCCCCCTTTTTTTTGTAGTATGTGAGGGACTGCTACCAACTGTAGTCAAATTACAACTGTAAAATTTGTTTTTAACAAATTACAACTGTAGTCAAACATTGACATAAGAGCTGACATTTGGAGAGGAAATAGGAGTGATTACCCTTAATATCATGGTAACTTTTGATAGATTATGTGCCTTCAAACTTTTCTAGTGAAATTTAAATAAATGCGAATTGGAGAATACTGGAGTCACACAAAGAGCAAAGACAAATGGAGGCAAAACATCTCAGTCAGGTCCTCAGTCCAAATCACTACATGAGTTCCTCAAAGTGAGTCCTAGGCCTAAACTTCTTCAATTACATCATTAATGACCTTCCCTTCAGGTCAGAGTTGGAAAGCACACTGATGATTGCCCAAAGTCAGTACCATTCACAAATTCTTTCTTATTGAAGCAATCCTTCTCCACATACAGAAAGATCTGAATAAAATTCAGGCTTGGGCTGGTAAGTGGTAAATAACATTCACATCTCTGAAGTTTCAGGGAATAACCATCCACAACAAGAGTGGATCTAACTATGCCTTCTTGATATTCATAGGAACATGTGTAGGTCATTTAGCCCCTTGAGCCTGTTCCACCATTCAATGAGATCAGTGGCCTAACTCTTTATACATATCTTTGGCTAACAAAAAAATATCTCACATTTAAAATTAACAACTGATAAAGCATCCACAGCTAATTGTTGAAGAGCGTTCCATATGTCTAACACTGTTTGTGTAGAAGTGCTTGCTAACATTTAACCTGAACAGTCTGGCCCTAATTCTCACACTATAGCACATACTTGTAGAATCCCCAGCCAAAATAGTTTATCTACCCTGTCTTTTCCTGCTAATATCTTGAAGACTTTGATCAGATTACCCTTAACTTTCAATGGTATTACCATTCCTGAATCCCCCATCATGAACAACATTCTGGAAATTGCCATAGACCAGAACAGCCAACAATCATGACCAGATTAAAAACCAACTTTATTATCTATTTATAATTTATAGGTGACTGTGTTTATGAAAGCACATTAAACAGCTGAACAAAGATGGCTGCTATAAATATCATTGGATTTAGTGCTGTAGTATTTTTCTGGAAGCTTTTCAAATGTTGAAGTCAGTCAGATAATCAGTTTCCCAATGATGCACAAATTAACTATTGTGTTTATAAACTGCCAAAGACAAATACACAATAGAATTGCAGGTAACACCTATCCTGGAAGATGATGTGATAATGAGTTTCCAATTAACCTTTGAGATGGACCAGAGATAGCTGGTTATCTGTAGATCAAGTCTTCATCTCAATGGTAATTGTCTCCTTCATCCCCAACCCAAATGAAGCTTGGTCACATGACTCTGAGTGCTGAACTCAACTGCTACAATTAGTCATACAATTAGTCACAATATTTAATGCCTTTAAGTGTCAAAAGGGAGATAATTAGATTCTCTCAATGGATATTTTCATTTCCCAGCACCTTCGACACACTAAGCCTAAATGTTGCCCAAGAATTGCTGGATGCAAATATGAACTGCTTCATTACCTGAGAAAAATACTAGAATAATCAGCAAACATCTCCACTTCTGACCCTATGATGGAAGAAATGTAATTGCTGAAGCAGCTGAAAATAGGTGATCCTAGGACATTGCTCTGAGAAGTTCTTGCAGCAATGTCTTAGGATTGAAATGATTAAGGTATTCTAATCAATGACTGAATGGTGAGACAGTTGTTTGGGATATTGAGAAGGGGTGGTTGGTGATGAACAGAGCTCTTCCATTTCCTGTGTGTACACAAAGAGAAAAGTAAAGATCAAAAAGACTCATGGGCAGAACTCTGTGTTTCCGAAAGCTAATTCTCCAGCCCAGAATCAGAAGCTGACTGGGAAATGTTAATTCAGTCCCTTGATGGAGATAATATGGATTACTTTGGCATATACATTTTTTTTCCATCCCTGAAGAATGTTCTATAGTTACTTGAATCAGTGATATTTAATTGCTGTAACAAATTGCAGATTCTGGAAACTTGAATTTAATTTTTAGAAAAAGATGAGGAAAGAGACAAAGGTTAAGATTCATGACTTGTCAAAATGAGTAAAATGTAGAGGATATATCATTTTTTTTTTAGTAACTGCAGGGGCAGTGATAAAAGGGAGAACAAATGAGAGAGTGAACTGTTTAGCAGGGTTAGATCTCATGGAATACAGGGAGAACTGGCCATTTGGATACAGAACTGGCTCAAAGGTAGAAGAAAGAGGGTGGTGGTTGCGGAGGGTTGTTTTTCAGACTGGAGGCCTGTGATCGGTGGAGTGCCACAAGGATCAGTGCTGGGTCCACTACGTTTTGTCATTTACATAAATGATTTGCGTACGAGCGTAAGAGGTGCAGTTAGTAAGTTTGCAGATGACACCAAAATTGGATATGTCATGGACAGCGAAGAAGATTACCTCAGATTACAACAGGATCTTGACGAGATGGGCCAATGGACTGAGAAGTGGCAGATGGAGTTTAATTCAGATAAATGTGAGGTGTTGCATTTTGGGAAAGCAAATCTTAGCAGGACTTATACACTTAATGGTAAGGTCCTAGGGAATGTTGCTGAACAAAGAGACCTTGGAGTGCAGGTTCACAGCTCCTTGAAAATGGAGCCGCAGGTAGATAGGATAGTGAAGAAGACGTTTGGTATGCTTTCTTTTATTGGTCAGAGTATTGAGTACAGGACTTGGGAGGTCATGTTGTGGCTGTACAGGACATTGGTAGGGCCACTGTTGGAATATTGCGTGCAATTCTGGTCTCCTTCCTACCGGAAAGATGTTGTGAAACTTGAAAAGGTTCAGAAAAGATTTACAAGGATGTTGCCAGGGTTAGAGGATTTGAGCTATAGGGAGAGGCTGAACAGGCTGGGGCTGTTTTCCCTGGAGCATCGGAGGTTGAGGGGTGACCTTATAGCGGTTTACAAAATTATGAGGGGCAAATATAGGACAAATAGACAAAGTCTTTTTCCTGGGTCAAGGAGTCCAGAACTAGAGGGCATAGGTTTAGGGGGTGAGAGGGGAAAGATATAAAAGAGACTTAAGGGGCAACTTTTTCACACAGAGGGTGCTGCGTGTATGGAATGAGCTGCCAGAGGAAGTGATGGAAGCTGGTACAATTACAACATTTAAAAGGCATTTGGATGGGTATATAAATAGGAAGGGTTTGTAGGGATATGGGCCGGGTACTGGCAGGTGGGACTAGATTGGGTTGGGTTATCTGGTCGGCATGGACAGGTTAGACCGAAGGGTCTGTTTCCATGTTGTACATCTCTATGACTATCTATGACTCTGTGAAAGGGTTTTGTAAAAGACCAATTTAGTATGCTCCTCAGTGGCGAATTTAGTGATAGGAAGGACATTTAATCGGGCAGGAATGTGGCAGTGGGGACATGATGGAATGGCCATCCTGCTGAGTCCATTAAGGCACTTTTGTTTTTGTTCAAAGCAATTCCATGCCTGATGAAAGCACTTGGCATTTGGAAGCATGGGAGCTAGTGAAGACTCACTTTGCCCTTACTACCAACCTCACCTTTCTTGCATCACTCCTACCAACCACTGGGGTCCAATGATGATTCAAGGTCTCTGGTGGGTGTTGTATTGATAGCAGCCATCATCCTACCATTGATCATATTGTTCAGTAGGTTGCTAGTCCATGGTTCTCTCAGCCTTGGGGGACTTCTACCCTCAGAGCCTTTGATCTTGTGAAGGACTGTCAGTGCGTAGAAATGGCACTTAATGTGGCAAGACTTCCTTAAAAGAAGTGTACTGCTCAATCGTGCAAAATAATAGGAAATGGTAATGGAGCAAGTGAAAAATCTAAAAGTTCGTCTAAAGTAACTAATGAGAAACAGCCATCTGGAAAATAAACTAGAACAGTGGTTTTGAGTTGAAATTATTGGACTCCCTGTTGAGTCCATATAACTGTAAAGAGCCTATTTGTAAAATGGGTGTTATGTCTTGGTCTTCCATTGAATTGCAAATAAACAATGCAGGAAATTGAGTTCAGAATGGGATGAGCAATTGTAGGGTCAAGAAGCACCTGATCAAGGTCGGGCACACTGATTGAATAAAGCTTTCACCTAATTGGTGGTACCTTTCTCTCCCTATTGGAGACAATACAGCTTGATAAGCAGACAACAGAGTGCATTAAATGGAAAAATAGGCTTTTTTTTGTCTGAGGGGATGTTTGAGGTCCTGATGGTAGGAAGGGATAAGGTGAGGTGAAAGGGCTAGTGTGCTACAAAAGGAATGATCCTTGTGCTAGTTGAAAGAGAGGTGACCAGGTGGAAATGTTCAGTGTTGGCATTGTACTGGATGATTAATTGAATATGGAGATTGATGAGATGACAGGTGGAATCATGACTACAGCATAGAAAGAGGACATTTGCCCCATTTGAGTCCATGCTGACTGTGCAGAAAGAGTCCAGTTAGTCTTCATTGTCTGATATTTTTTGTACTGCTGCAATTCCATCCCCCACTGACCCCTATTAAACACTGTTCCTGTTGGTTGATAGTCCAAGCACTTGGGAAGACATTTTAGATTTACAGCAGGTTGTGAGGATGATTGTGTTTTATGCAGTAAGTGATATTAACTTGGAATGGCCTTCTGACAGAAAGCTAAAAAGAACTGTGAGCTAAAAAGCATAATTGTGACAAATGAATTTGCAGAGCTCTGGGGCTGGAGCAAGAGAAATAGTACTGACTAGATTGCTCTATTGAAAGCTGGCATAAACTTGTATTGAAAGATTTCCTATGCTGTAAGGTTAAGGAGTGGTTTCCTGCCCTGTCACCTAAATAGTTAGTGAGAAATGTATCCCCACCAATCACAGTTGTCCCATAGCCATTTGGTGCTACAAGAGATTAGTAATTGACTGAAGATGGAGCTTTTGGCCTTCATTTTGCTTGAAGTACCGTCTGAAAGAGCTTCAGGTCAATCTGTCTTTCATAGAAGAAAATTCACTTTGTTTTACCTGTCATATGTTAGTAGAGTACGTGGAACATGTGTTTTCTGGGTGCTGTTATTTAATTAGATATTGGGCACAACTTGAACACTAAGTGCTGGTAGCTTGCTTTTAAAAAGTGTATCAATCCCAGAATCTGGGTTTTTAATATTTTTTAATAGATATTTTTATTGAAAATTTAACATGTTTTTACAAACTTGGAGAATAATACACACAAATACAAATATTAATATATAATTATTAAATAAATAACCAAAACCTAACAGACAAAAAGAAGAGATAAAGAGAAAATAAAGGAGAAAACAAAACTCAACTAACTACTAATCTAACCTACAACTAACCAGAGTGTATAATAAAATATCTTACATTACTCAAGAGAAAAAAAAGAATAACATAGTAATTAAATAGTGAAGTACATGCTCGGAACGAATTAACATCAAGTCATAATAAAACCCGTATTCATGGTGATGTTTAAAAGTGTCACATTATCAGTTTTTCACACTGCTGGAACCCTCCCAGAATTCAATGTGTTATGACATGGAGACAAACATTTAGGAGCTAAATCAAATCAGTCCTCATAACAACAGCGTTTATAATAAAGTAAAATTAAAACCTTCAAAGACCCAAAAATTGACCCCAATGGTTCCTAACCAGACATTTTCAATAACCAGTCTGAGACTTTATGAATAATCAGTACTTGACACTTGATAGCTTAAACAAAATACTTCATAATTTACAAATAATACGGTAACATTAGCAAAGCAAAATTAAATAATAAAATAAAGTCACAAGAGACACAAACACAGTTAAGGGATAAATTTAAGAAAAGGAAACATAAAACTGGTCAGATCATTTAAGCAGTTTCCATGATGTGCTGCTTCACTGGTATGTGAAATGATCTCTTGATTTTGGAAGATGTTGATCAATGCTGTTTGAGTTCACTCTGAAGATGCAATTAAAGTTATAACGTACTAGAAACAAAAATGTTGGAGATCACAACAGGTCAGGCAGCAGCTATGGAGAGAAAGCAAGCTAGTTTCTATTCACTGAACTACCAATAGCTGATGATGGTAGATTAGGCAGGGGGCTTTCAAATCTCCATGCTGCAGCATCAACAGCCAGACTCCTCTCCCTCAGAACCCTCCAGGTCAAAAATATTCCAACCTCTCCTTCCATTTGGTCATCATTTTCTCCCAGACTTGCTGGCATCAGTTGTCAGATACTGACTTCATGAGGAGTCAAACATCTGCTACCTAAGCATACTGCTGCTCTGGAGTTGAAAATTCTAATGAGTTCTTTGAACAAGAACTAAACTGCAGTTAAGTTTCAGGCTTGGCCTCAAAAACAAATAATAGCTTGTTTGTTCTATTTGATTTTAACGTGAATTACTTATCACTGTCCTAAGATCACCTATCAATTCTTAGCTCACGTTCACAGCTGCAAACCAAAAATTGATTAGAGTGAAAATGAAGAAATCAGCGTGGGTTCTAAGAACTGATTTTGGAATACTTTGACCAGTACCTTTGTAATCTCTACAGCTACTTCAAGTCAGAGATATCAGCAGCAAAATAAAAGGCCCTTTGGCCTGTTGAGTCTGTGCCAGTCAAAAGCAAGCACAAGTATTCCAATCCCATTTTTGAGCACTTGGACTATAGTCTTGTATGTTTTAGCATGACAAGTACAGATCTAAATACTTCTTAAATGTTAAGTGTTTGTGCCCCTACCATCCTTTATAGGCAGTAAGTTCCAGATTCCTATCATCCTCGGGTTGAAATCCTTTTCCCCTTACATCACCTCTAAACTTTTTGCTTCTTACCTTAAATCTGTGCCACCAAAGGGAAAGTTCCTTTCTGTCTATCCTATCTATGCCTTTCATAACTTTATACATCTCAATCATGTTTCTCTCCATCTTTTCTGCTCCAAGGAAGACCACTTCAGTCGTTCTTCATAGTAAAACTCTCCAGCTTAAGTAACATCCAGTACTGCACATACAACTCTAGCTGTGGTCTCCAACACTTTGTATAGATCCAGCATATCGCAGTTGCTATTAAACTCTATGCCTCGGCTAATATCCATATATCTTCTTAGCCACTTTATCCACCTGTCCTGCTACTTTAAGTGACAGAGAGGTGTGTACACCAAGGTCCCTCTGATCCTTGGTGCTTTCCAGGGTTCGACCATTCATGTATTTCCTTGCTGTGTTTGTCCTGTCCAAGTGCATCATCCCACACTTAACTAGATTGATCAGTGACAAATTGAATTCAATCATCTGACGAGCCCATCTATATCCTCCTGTAATCTAAGGCTCTCCTCCTCACTATTTACCACCCCCCATTTTTGTAATGTATCATAAAACACTTAGAGTCATAGAGCTGTACAGCACGGAAACAGACTCTTCAGTCCAATTCGTCCATGCGACCAGATATCCCTATCTAATCTAGTTCCATTAGCCAGCAGCCGGCCCATATTCCTCAAAACTCTTCCAATTCATATACCTATCCAGATGCCTTTTAAATGTTGCAATTGTACTAGCCTCCACCACTTCCTTTGGCAGCTCATTCCAGACACGTATCACCCTCTGTGTGAAAAAGTTGTCCTTTTATATCTTTTATATCTTTCCCTCTCACCATAAACCGATGCCCTCTAGTTCTGGACTCCCCAACCCCAGGGAAAAGACTTTGCCTATTTATCCTATCCATGCCCCTCATGATTTTATAAAACTTAGTCTCCAACACTCCAGGGAAAATAGCCTCAGCCTATTCAACCTCTCTTTATAGCACAAATCCTTCAATCCTGGCAACATCCTTGTAAATCATTTCTGAACCCTTTCAAGTTTCACAACATCCTTCCAATTGGAAGGAGACCAAAATTGTACGCAATATTCCAACAGTGGCCTAACCAGTGTCCTGTGCAGCTGCAACATGACCTCCCAACTCCTGTACTCAATACTCTGACCAATAAGAGGAAACATACCAAATGCCTTCTTCACTATCCTATCTACCTGTGACTCCACTTTCAAAGAGCTATGAACCTGCACTCCAAGGTCTCTTTGTTCAGCAACACTACGTAGCACCTTACCATTAAATGTATAAGTCCTGCTAAGATTTGCTTTCCCAAAATGCAGCACCTCACATTTATCTAAATTAAACTCCATTTGTCAGTCCTCAGCCCAATGCCCTATCTGATCAAAAACCCATTTGTCTGAGGTAACCTTCTTTGCTGTCCACTACACTTCCAATTTTGGTGTCATCTGCAAACTTACTAACTATACCTCTTATGCTTACATCCAAATCATTTGTATAAATGATGAAAAGTAGTGGACCCAGCACCGATCCTTGTGGCACTCCACTGGTCATTGGCCTCCAGTCTGAAAAACAACTGTCCACCACCACCTTCTGTCTTCTATCTTTGAGCCAGTTCTGTATCCAAATGGTGAGTTCTCCCTGTATTCCATGCGATTTAACCTTGCCAACCAGTCTCCCATGGGGAACCTTGTCGAATACCTTACTGAAGTCCATATAGATCACCGCTCTGCCCTCATCAATCCACTTTGTTACTTCTTCAAAAGACTCAATCAAGTTTGTGAGACATGGTTTCCCACGCACAAACCCATTTTGACTATCCCTAAGCAGTCCTTGCCTTTCCAAATATGGGGGAACCTCGATTATCCGAACGAGATGAGTGGGCACTATTTAGTTCAGATAATCAATTATTCGATTAATCGATTAAATGCCTTTTCTCTGGGGCTCAGAGTTTTTAAAGTCTGCTTCCTGTTCAGGAGACTGCAGCAGTACACAGTGCGCGAGACCCCGTCCCCAACATCCAACACCGTGCCCCCAGTCCCCGCCCGCTCCCAACCCTGTCCAACACCACTCCCAGCCTGCGCCCCCCCCTCCCCCAACCCCGCGCCTCCGGCCCCTGCCCACCCCCAACCCCATCCAACACTGCCCCCTGCCTGATCCACAACCCCGTCTAATACCACCCATTTGTGCCCCATCCAATACCGCCCCCCACCATCTCTGTCCCCTGCCTCCACCTCCCCAACACCACCCCCTGCCTGCCCACAACCCCATCCAACACCGCCCCCCGCCCACCTCTCTGGGGCAGCCAGAATGGACACCAACAACAAAACTGCTGCAGCTGCCTTTGTGGGGTAAGTCTCCAAATAGCACACACAGCCACAGCCACACACAAAATGTTTTACTGCAACCTTTTGACAGATTCCACGTTTGCCCTGCGCAGGACAATGTTGGAGAGATTATCTGGAGAAGAGGGGATGGTTTAGGGTACACCCCCCTGTAGAACTCCAGGGAAAATGTGGGGAGAGAGAGAGGGTGGGAGGTCAGTCATTTGGAGATGGTGCCTGTTTAATCACTGTAAACAAAAGACTCGATCACTGTTGGAAACACTTCTTTGCTGTATTTTTCCACGGGACCTCAAGATCTCCTTTGGATAATCTGATTTTCGGATAATTGGTTTTCGATATTCGTGGTTCCTCTATACATGTACATCCTGTCCCTCTGGTTCCCTCCAACAATTTGCCCACCACTGATGTTAGGCTCACCGGTCTTTAGTTCCCTGGCTTGTACTTACCACCTTTCTTAAATAGTGGCACCACGTTAGCCAACCTCCAGTCTTCTGGTACCTCACCTGTGCCTATCGATGATTCAATGTTGCAAGTTATCACGTCCTGGCAACTTATTCCTTTCAGTATTATTGTTTTGTCAAATACTCTGACCCTCATGATAGAGATGTTAAAAGATCTTTCCTCCAATTCAGCCCTATCTTAACAGTTATCTTTTGGGTATTTATAGTGTCCATCACTATGAAGATGGATGCAAAAAATTGATTGAAATGATCTGCAATTTCCTTACCTGCCATTATTAATTTCCCAGGTTCATCCTCCAGTGGTCATCCTCCACTTGTTTCAGCAAATGCCTATTTATATACCCAGAGAAGCTTTTGCTGTTTGTTTTTATATTTCTTACCAATTTACTTCCCTAATCAACATTCCCTAATCAAAAAAGATATGCAGGAAAACCACACACACAGACCAAGTCCTGAACTACGAAAGCAACCACCTCAACACACAAAGAAGTTGCATCAAGACAGTGTTCAAAAGGGCCACAACATACTGCAGCACACCAGAACTGCAAAAAGAGGAAGAAGAACACCTCTACAATGTATTCGCCAAAAACGGATACCCCCGCAATTTCATCAACAGGTGCCCAAGGAAAAGACAACGGAATGAGGACGTGCCATAACCCAAAGGACTAACCACATTACCATACATCAAGAACATTTCTGAACTGACAGCCAGACTACTTCGACCACTAGGACTCATAACAGCACATAAAACAACAGCCACCAGGACAACATCTCACCAGGACAAAGGACCCGATACCCAGCATAAGCAAAACCAACGTAGTGTACAAAATCCCATGCAAGGACTGCACAAAACACTACATAGGACAAACATGAAGACAGCTAATGATCCGTATCCATGAACACCAACTAGCCACAAAAGGACACGACCAGCTATCCTTAGTAGCCGCACACACACATGACAAGCAACATGAGTTCGACTGGGACAACACTACTATTATAGGACAAGCCAAACAGAGAACAGCCAGGGAATTCCTAGAGGCATGGCACTCATCCACAGATTCTATCAACAAACACATCACCCTGGACCCAATATACCGGTCACTGCAGCGGACAGCTGGAACTGACAACCGGAAGCGGCAGAGACAAACCACTATAAATGCCAGAGGAAATATCACAGAAGCGCTTCACAGGAGGCTCCCAAGCACTGAGGATGTCACCTAGACAGGGGACGAAACATCTGCAGCACAAATTCCCAGCTTGGTGAACAGAACCACAACGACATTCTCTCTTTATTAGCTTTTTAGTTATTTGCTGCTGGTTCCTAATATTTCTACTTTGCTTTTTTTTCTGCTTTGTATGCCTTAGTTTTTGAATGGATGCTCTCCTTAACTATTGTTCTTAATCATGGTGGTTCATCCTTCTCAACGAGTTCTCCTTTTTGACAAGAGTAAATTTTTGAGTGTTATGAAATGTCTGCTCAACTGTCTGCCACTGTATGTTGATTGACATTTCCCCCTTCATCTATTTTTCCAGCACACCTTAGACAACTGTTTGTTCATATTTAATTGAGACCTGAGTTGTTGTTCTTCAAACTGAAATTGAAATTCTACCAGGATGTGATCATTGTTCCCTAGAGGATTCTTAACTACAAGAGCTCTGATTAATCCTACCTCAATACACACTACTAGATTTGGAATAGCTTGTTCTCAGGTGGGTTAGTCAACATACCTTTCTAAGAGGAAAAAGTGAGGACTGCAGATGCTGGAGATCAGAGCTGAAAATGTGTTGCTGGAAAAGCGCAGCAGGTCAGGCAGCATCCAAGGAGCAGTAGAATCGACATTTCAGGCATAAGCCCTTCTTCAGGAATGAGGAAATTGTGTCCAGCAGGCTAAGATAAAAGGTAGGGAGGATGGACTTGGGGGAGAGGCGTTGGAAATGCGATAGGTGGAAGGAGGTCAAGGTGAGGGTGATAGGCCGGAGTGGGGGTGGGGGCGGAGAGGTCAGGAAGAAGATTGCAGGTTAGGAAGGCGGTGCTGAGTTCGAGGGATTTGACTGAGACAAGGTGGGGGGAGGGGAAATGAGGAAACTGGAGAAATGTGAGTTCATCCCTTGTGGTTGGAGGGTTCCTAGGAGGAAGGTGAGGTGCTCTTCCTCCAACCGTCGTGTTGCTATGGTCTGGCGATGGAGGAGTCCAAGGACCTGCATGTCCTTGGTGGAGTGGGAGGGGGAGTTGAAGTGTTGAGCCACGGGGTGGTTGGATTGGTTGGTCCGAGTGTCCCAGAGGTGTTCTCTGAAATGTTCCGCAAGTAGGCGGCCTGTCTCCCCAATATAGAGGAGGCCACATCGGGTGCAGCGGATGCAATAAATGATGTGTGTGGAGGTGCAGGTGAATTTGTGGTGAATATGGAAGGATCCCTTGGGGCCTTGGAGGGAAGTAAGAGGGGAGGTGTGGGCGCAAGTTTTGCATTTCTTACCGTTGCAGGGGAAGGTGCCGGGAGTGGAGGTTGGGTTGGTGGGGGGTGTGGACCTGACGAGGGAGTCACGGAGGGAGTGGTCTTTTCGGAACGCTGATAGGGCAGTGGAGGGAAATATATCCCTGGTGGTGGGGTCCGTTTGGAGGTGGCGGAAATGACGGCGATGATACGCTGTATATGGAGGTTGGTGTGGTGGTAGGTGAGGACCAGTGGGGTCTGTCCTGGTGGTGGTTGGAGGGGCGGGGCTCAAGGGCGGAGGAGCGGGAAATGGAGGAGATGCGGTGGAGGGCATCGTCGACCACGTCTGGGGGGAAATTGTGGTCTTCGAAGAAGGAGGCCATCTGGGTTGTACGGTATTGGAACTGGTCCACTTTTCTAAGAAGCAATCTTTGGTGTGCTCTTCAAATTCATTTCCCATGTTACCATTGCCATTCTGATTTGTCTACTTAATACGTAGATTATAATAATCCATGTTAATTGTAGTGCCCTTCTTCCATTTCTCCATTAGTTCCAAATTTATACTTTATCCTACAATGAGGCACCTCTTCGTGGGGTTATAGATGATCCCAGTCATGACTTCTTTCCCTTGCTCTTCCCTATTTCCAACCAAATTGATTCCACGTCCCCATTTATCACACCTACTTCCCACCACACTGACAACCATCCTTTATTAATAAAGCTACCCCACTTCCTTTTCCTTTTTGTCAATTTTTCTGGGCCATCGAATATTCTTGAATATTGAGTTCTCAGTCTTGGTCACTATGCAACCATGTTCCTGTAATAGCTATCATGTCACATGCATTTATTTCTTCTTGTGTCATCAGCTCATCTAACTTATTAAAAATTCTGCAAGCATTCAGATGAAGACTCTTGAACATTTTACAATTATTATTTATTCTGGTTCCTGTTTCTATCGTACTCTTCCTATTTCACTTCAATTATTGTTTACCTCTCCACCAGCCTGCTGTTGTTTCATTTGATTTTTTTAAACTTCCCTTAAATTGAACCATCCTACCTCCTCCACTCTCAAACACGCTTTCACATGCACGCTACCACACGTGCACACACACACACAAATTATTTTTTAAAGCCTTATCTACAATCCACATTAGACAAATTGTCAGGGCACCAATCCCAGCATGTTTCAAATGAAGCATTTCCAATGGAATAGCTCTCTCTCTTCTAGGTGCTAGTGTCCCATGAATCGGAACCCATTTCTTCCACACCAATCTTTAGGCCATGCATTTACCTCTCCAATTTTATTTGCCCCTCACCAATTTGCATGTGATATAGATTATTATCTTTGTGGTTCTGTTTTTTTTTAAAAAAAAGACTCATGCTGCTTACAATCCCTCATCAGAACATAGAACATAGAAAAATACAGCGCAGTACAGGCCTTTTGGGCCTCGATGTTGCGCCGATCCAAGCCCACCTAACCTACACTAGCCCACTATCCTCCATATGCCTATCCAATGCCCATTTAAATGCCCATAAAGAGGGAGAGTCCACCACTGCTACTGGCAGGGCATTCCATGAACTCACGACTCGCTGAGTAAAGAATCTACCCCTAACATCTGTCCTATACCTACCACCCCTTAATTTAAAGCTATGCCCCCTCGTAATAGCTGACTCCATACGTGGAAAAAGGTTCTCATGGTCAACCTTATCTAAACCCCTAATCATCTTGTACACCTCTATCAAGTCACCCCTAAACCTTCTTTTCTCCAATGAAAACAGCCCCAAGTGCCTCAGCCTTTCCTCATACGATCTTCCTACCATACCAGGCAACATCCTGGTAAACCCCCTCTGCACCCGTTCCAGTGCCTCCACATCCTTCCTATAGTATGGCGAACAAAACTACGCACAATACTCCAGATGCGGCCGCACCAGAGTCTTATACAACTGCAACATGACCTCAGGGCTCCGTAACTCAATTCCTCTACCAATAAAAGCCAGTACGCCATATGCCTTCTTCACCGCACTATTTACCTGAGTGGCAACTTTCAGAGATCTGTGTACATGGACACCAAGATCCCTCTGCTCATCCACACTACCAAGTATCCGACCATTAGCCCAGTACCCCGTCTTTATGTTACTCTTACCAAAGTGAATCACCTCACACTTACCTACATTTAACTCCATTTGCCACCTTTCTGCCCAGCTCTGCAACTTATTTATATCCTGCTGTAACCTGACACATCCTTCCTCACTGTCAACAACTCCACCGACTTTCGTATCATCCGGAAACTTGCTCACCCAACCTTCTAGCCCCTCCTCCAGGTCATTTATAAAAATGACAAACAGCAATGGTCCCAAAACAGATCCTTGCAGAACACCACTAGTAACTGCAATCCAAGATGAACCTTTACCATCAACTACTACCCTCTGTCTTCTTCCAGCCAGCCAATTCCTAATCCAAACCTCCAACTCACCCTCAATGCCATACCTCCGTATGTTTTGCATTAGCCTACCATGGGGAACCTTATCAAACGCCTTACTAAAATCCATATACACCACATCTACCGCTTTACCCTCGTCTACCTCCTTAGCCACCTTCTCAAAGAATTCAATAAGGTTTGTGAGGCACGACCAGCCCTTCACAAAACCATGCTGACTATCCTTGATCACATTATTCCTATCCAGATGTTCATAAATCCTATCCCTTACAATTCTCTCTAAGACTTTGCCCACAACAGAAGTGAGACTCACCGGCCTATAGTTACTAGGGTTATCCCTACTCCCCTTCTTGAACAAGGGAACCACATTTGCTATCCTCCAGTCTACTGGCACTATTCCTGTAGACAACGAGGACATAAAAATCAAGGCCAATGGCTCTGCAATCTTCTCCCCTGCTTCCCAGAGAATCCTAGGATAAATGCCATCAGGCCCAGGGGACTTATCTATTTTCACCCTTTCCAGAATTTCCCATACCTCAAAGCCGTCCATTCTAATTAATTGTCACTCAATATTCACCTTTTTCCTAGTCCTGCATAAAACATTGGTACCAATTTGGACCCATGACAACTTGATCCTTCCCTTCAGCTCTAAATTCCTCTCCAACCAGAAGAGAATTTTACCAGGCTTCTTTAAATGTACTTTTTTGCTCTTCTTTAAAAGGGTAAAAGATGATGACTTTTCATGTCCACTGGCTTTTCTGCTGATGAAGTTGAATCCCTGGGTTGTTTGCAAGTTAGAACACAATGCAGGACAATGTAAAGGAGCCTTTTATAAGTACAGGAACTGTTTGTATGTTGGGTCTTTAAAATTACATCCACGTATGGGATTGTGTTTGCAAGTACAGCATTGGTAAGTTGAACATTCATAAATAGGGGACCCCCTGTAGTCACAGCCTAGATTATCGTCATTCACAAAATAGTCGAAAGAACTAGTATTTAAAAGCTTTATCAGGTTGTTGGAAACAAAATTTAAAGTGAAACACTTTCAATTTTTGGGATATCTTCTTTATTGACTCCCTACATCTGTACTGAATTATAAATCCAGGAAGGCTTGTGAAGATGCTATTAAATAGGAGCCTCTTAGTCTTTTCAATGCCAGGTTTCCAATGATTAATCATGTTAATAAACCCTACCTCATCTTGAAAGCTTTGCTTGGTGATTTTCTCCATATTCATTTGATATTTCTGTAAACAACAGGTGGCCTACTGAAAAGAATTCAATCAAAAGACACGTATTACTCCTTGGAAACCCAGCACAGACTAGACAGGTGAATGGTTTCCTTTTCTGTAACCATTCTCTGATTTTATGCTAAGTTTAAAAACAAGACTTTTCAATCAATCATTGCAATTTGAGTTAGAGTAGAATGTGGGAGTCAGTTAGCTCAGTTGGCTAGGCAGCCAGAATATGTTGCAAAATTATGCAAATTGTGCGGATCTAATCTGAGTTGTTGTGGAGACTTGCTTCTTTACATTGTCCTAGACTTATGGAATGGTGCTCTTCAAACTATATATAAAATAGTGTCTCAACTGCATTATGGTGCTTTCTTCTTTGAAAAAAACATTATAGTGAAATAAGAATGGTTGGTCATTGTAAAAATCAACTTGCATCATGGAGAACTATCCTTGGGCATTACTGCATTAAAAACATCTTGTAAATTAAAGCACATAATCCAATGGTAATATTTGAAGGTGTGAAAAATTGTACATTTAGTTTTCCATATGTCTGGACCCCTCAGCTCGAATCTAGCTTGTTTGTAATGTGCTTCTAAAACTCTGTATCAGCAGACAAAATGATGCACAGAACAAATGTTTAAATCAGGATTCCAAAGAGGTTGTTTTAGGGCTGTGGATAGGAGGGAAGTATGGGCCATATGTGCATTTTGTAAGCAACCCCAAAGAAAATTGGATCACCTCCAAAATAAAATCAAATGCAGTTCATACACCGAAATACAACTCCACACCCAGAAGAAGATATAGTCCAGTGTTTATTTATAGGGTCCCAATGAATCCCCAGTTGGTGCTCACCTTCTCGCCTATTTTTAAGCAAATAATATAAACTAGTAATGAAAATAATACAATATCCCCTGTCTGTGTGTGTGTGTCTCTCTCTCAATTTGAAATTTTATGTACAACCAAAACAAATTAATTCAGAAAACTGCATATTCTGTACAAAGGAGATAACTCTTTTCTGAATTCATGAAAGATGGCTAGTTGAATTGAGAAAGGAAATCTTCAAAAATAAATGGGTCAAAGCAAGACATCAACTGTCTAACTTCTTTTTGCAAAACAATGCATATATACAAAAAAAATTGCTAGATGTATAAGTTTATTTGCCCTTAAAGCAATTTCTACTTCAGTTAATGTCAAAATATCAAAGCGAGCAATATTCTGGATGCTGGAAATAGGAAATAAAAACAGAAAATGCTGAAAATATTCTGCATGAACATCTATGGAGAGAGAAACAAAATTAACATTTAAACTGTGCCACCTTTTATGATTGCTGTTATAAAAAGTCAACAACCTGTGAATAAAGTCAATGTTTGTTATGAAGGTACTATTCATTTAGACTGGAGCTGTCCTTGAGTTCAGCATAACAGTGATCTAGATAAGACCAACCATAAGATCTAGTACATTTAAGCAATGATTTTGCCATCGGGAATAATGTATATGGTGGTCAGAGAGTGAATGTAAGATTACTACATCATGTGATTCCCACATTTTTGGGAGCATGGTGGCCATCTTCTGATGGTCAGGTTGAATCCTCATGAATATGTAAATATTGGATTTTGAAGAAATCTTTTGCATTCAAAGCTTATTTAAATCTGTACTCACTCACTGTGTGAGTCATACACTGATTTGAAATTATCAGTAAAAAAACTCGTGGCAAGCAGGAATGGGAACTGAAGACACCTGCTAAATATTTTCTTTATTTTTCTTGAGGTTCCTTTTGGGCAGAAGTAGGATATCTGAAGAAGAGGCAAATTTAGGATACCTCTTTCCTTGCATTTCCTGTCCCCACCAGATCACAATCATTCCATTTACTTTGATTCACATTCTTGCCTGTTTATAATAGCTACTATTTGCTGTGGAAAAGGCAGAATTGAATTTAAAACATCAAGAGGTTATTCTATCTGTAGAAGCCTGCATATCACCTAGTCTGGTTTTAAAAGCTAAACAAGCTTCTGAGTTCTGATTGTCAGTGAACAGAGGCGTTGACCGTATAGAACAATGAATTATATGGTATACAGTTAACTAACCTGTTATATGTAAAATAAGACTTGATTCAGAGGCTAAGTTGCATTGAAAGAGTATACATTCTGTTGCTTTAGAAATATACTGGAAATTTTATTGCAGCACATGATACATTTCGATGCTTAATGTACAGATTTGATTTTTCTGCAGGTCTCTGCATCAAACCTTTACTTTGGTAATGAGTGGAAAAAAGTACACTCAGATTTCTATGCATTGCAAGATCTTTTTTATTTCAGTGCAGTGTAAAAACCTTATTAATAATTGCAATATTAGTGAGTGGAAATGATTTAAAGAAAAATTGGCCAGGAATTTACTTGCCCCTAGGAAGAATAGTGAAGCAGTAAAAATATGGGCAGCATGTTGGTTCAGCTTCCCAACTCGATCGTGTAGTCCAGGAATGTTTTGAAGGCAGTTCCAGTTGCAAAGAGGCTACCTGATTATGAAACAGGGATCCAGTTCATATAATTAAATTCCCTATTAGGAAACTTCTTATATTGCTGTCAATGTTTTTCTGACTATGGGGTAATCTTTGCTACATGTAAGTGGAGGCAACCCCTTGCCATAGTTCGGGGCAAGGAAGGGACTGTGAGCAGGGAAGGCTATCCCTGTAGCCCCAACAATCTCTCCAAAGGGCATGTCCCTTTAATCTTTGGCTCCATTAGTATTATAATTTTTTTTATAACGTGCCCATCAAAGACTTCAGGTCACTGGTGTTCCTCAGCAGCAACCATTTCCCTTTTGGTGCTGTCAAGTCTTCAGAGTTGTCAGTCCTGTGATTGGGACTTTAGATGGTGGCATGTTCTCAGGTGGCCACTTAGGAGGTAGACTTTGCTGAAGTTCTTGAGCAGTGCTTAAAATCCATCTTTTAACCCCATGTTGGGGCTCTAATGCACTTTGAAACATTTAGCCCATTTTATTTAGGTTTGGAGCTTTTGGTAGGATTGACAATTTTAGGATCTTTATAGTCAAAGTTTTCCATTCTGAAGTTCAAGATTGGTGTTCAGTGTGTTAGGTTATCATTTCTGCTATGGCTCAATTATTTGCTTTTCACTCACTATATACACTAATGAGATGTTGTATGTTTTAGTCTGTGAATTAGAAGCGATGAGCATGCAGAAACATCGTCTCTGGGAAGTTTCTTCTGAGGTGGTAGGTTTTGGTCTCCTATTTAAAGGCTATTTGGAAGTCATTTTATTTGCTGCAAGCCGGGAGCTTCATAAGAGCTTGTGTTGGTCTCCCTCAACCCTCTTGAAGATGCCACATAAGAAGCCAAAATTTGCCCCATGGTTCAGTTATACCTCCTAAGAGTTTCTATTGGATCCTGTCCAGGAAATAAAGAATATAAGACCTGGAGCAGAAGTATGCTAATCAGCCCATGATGTCTACTCTGCCATTCAGTGGGATCATAGCTGATCTGATAATTGTTAACTCCTCCACTTTGTTGCCTTATCTTTTGATTCCCTTTCTGATTAAAATGCTGTTCCTCCAGACCTTAAATGTACGTAATTATCCAGCCTGAACAGCCCTTTGCAGTAAAGAATTCCACAGATTCACTGCACTCTGAGAGCACAAAATCCTCCTAATTTCTATCTCAAATGTGCTGCTATTTATTCAGTGATTATGCCCTCTGGTGCTAGACTCTCCTACAAAGGAAATAATCTTTCTGTATCACGTCAAGTTCCCGAAGAATCTTATATGTTTCAATAAGGTCACCTCATTCCTTTAAATTCCAAAGTGTAAAGGTCCAACCTACTCAACCTGTCCTCATAGGACAGTCCCTCTGTGCCTCCAATGCCAGTACACGTTTCCTAAGATTAGAGGCTCAAAACTGTTCACAGTATTCCAAGTGTGGTCTGACTGCTAATTTGTATAGTTTTAGTAAACCGTTCTTACTTTGAAATAAAGGCCAACATTCCATTTGTCTTCCCCATTACTTGGATGCTTATTTTTTGTACTTTGTTGTCAGGGATCCCACATTACTCCATAGTATTTCTCAATTTAAATAATATTCAGTTCCTGTAAACTCTCTGCCAAAGAAACCTCACATTTTTCCATAAAATATTCCATCTGCTTTTTCCCTTCTCACGTAATGCAGCCAGATTCCTTTATGTCATCCTCATCACTTGACTTCCCAATTGTTACCTGCAAACTTGACAAGAGTGCATTTCCTTTCTACATCAAAGCCATTAATATATATTGTGGACAACTGTGGTCCTAATTGATTTGGAGTGGGTATCCCTTTGTTACCCAGCAACCACCCTTGCACAGACTGAGTGCCACCAACTGGATTCCTTCCTCCCATCAACCAACCAGGTCATACACTCTACTTGTGTTCACCTATCTCCACCTCAACACCCTGCTCCCCCACCCCCTTTATTTGCAGCTCCCCTTACTCCCATCCCCAGTCCTGAAGAAGGTTATACCTGAAACGTTGACTTCTCCACCTGCTGATTCTGCCTGGCTTCTGTGTTCTTCCAGCCTCCTGCTTGTCTACCTTGGATTCCAACATCAGCAGTTTTTTTGTCTGTTAGAAAGATGCTGACAACTATGAGTGGTACAGGATGAAAAAATCGTAGCAGTTCCCTGGATATCTAGCCCAGACCTGCATTTTTGGCTATTGTGGTTACAAATGAACTATACATTAACAAAGTGGCATCTTCTTCTATTGGTACAAACTGCTGGTTCATGACAAGGCATCTGCCATGCAGATGCAATCAATTGGACTCTGAACCCACAGAAAACCAGCAATGCCATTAAAATCTAATGCCCTTAACTGGCCGATTTCCCCCACCCCCCATGTTAAAAGGTAAAGAGATTGATTGATGCACTCTTGCAAAGAAAGCATCATACCCTTCCAGATATACTTACAAGTTAGTTGATGCCTTTGAAATGTGACAAAGATCCCCAGAAACACATGGGATTGAGGGTAAATGTCATCTCTAGGGCTACTAGGGTTGAAACCCAATGGCCACAGGTTCTTGTCCAGCAGATGACATAGAGATGAGACGTTGGCTCAGGAGTTCCTGAGGCAGCTTCTACTTTGGATGCCATTACCTTAGAGAGAGGATCTATGGACTTTAGTATAGCTATTTTGCATGGAGAGAACTCACCCACTCCACATCAGATTTCACCTACTTCTCTGTCTTATATGTGAGGTTAAACAAGCTACAGTGTCATATCTTGTAGTTCTTGTGATGGTCTCCATTATCAAATGTGAAGATGAATATGAGATATGAGCAAGTTAAGTATATTCAAAACTGAGACTGATTTTTAATCAGTAAGGGAATCAAGGGTTATGTGGAAAGGGAGGGGAAGTGAAGTTTGAGGATTATCATATCAGCTATTATCCAATTGAATGGTGGTCCAGACTCAATGGGCTGGAATGACCCACTTCAGCTCCTAAGTCTTATGAGGCATGAATGAGCTTCTCTTGCTCCATTGACTTTGTAGACCTGTGACATTGGGAGATCTCAATCTGGTTACAATGTGCTTTTGCTTGGTACTTCATGAGATTGGGTTGTAACTGAATGGTGTTGAGTTACTCTTTTCAAAGCAATTTGAAATTAAGTTAATATGAAGGCAAATGTGAGAACTGCAGATGCTGGAGATCAGAGTCAAGATTAGAGTGGTGCTGGAAAAGCACAGCAGGTCAGGCAGCATTCGAGGATTAGGAAAATCGATGTTTCGGGCAGGAGCCCTTCATCAGATTCCTGCTCCCCGGATGCTGCCTGACCTGCTGTGCTTTTCCAGCACCACTCTAATCTTGACTCAAATTAATATGTACCAGCCCAATTAAGGGGTGCTGGAAAGAAAATCAAATGTTCAAATTTAATTTAACAACATTCAATTAAAATGTCATTGTGTGAAGATGATGCACTTCAGTCCCTGACTGACCATGGAAGGCTTTGAGCATACCAGTAAACACTGCATGCGCCCTCTTCAAGGCTCCCTGAGTATGGATGTAACCATGGAAGAGGGGCAAGTAGTCAGACAGAATGACCCCCTGAACCCTTCCTATATGGATCTCTTTATGCCTAAGTCCAGGAACAGAATCTGATAATTTGAAACAGGATAACTGTGATGAGGAAAAAGAAGAGGCAGACTAATTAAATATATATTTTGTTTGTCTTTACGAAAGAGGATACATGTAACTTTCCAAAGAACATTGGGAGGGGGGGGGGGGGTAGGAAAGAAATCAGCATTGGTAGGGAAGGGCAACTTTTTCACGCAGAGGGTGGTACGTGTATGGAATGAGCTGCCAGAGGAAGTGGTGGAGGCTGGTACAATTGCAACATTTAAAAGGCATTTGGATGGGTATATGAATAGGAAGGGTTTGGAGGGATATGGGCCAGTGCTGGCAGGTGGGACTAGATTGGGTTTGGACTGAAGGGTCTGTTTCCATACTGTACATCTCTATGACTCAATGATGTCCAGGAAACTAGAAATTAAAGGCTGATAAGTCTCCAGGCCCTGATAATCTATATCCCAGAGTACTGGAGGAAATGGCCATAGAAATAGTGCATGTATTGGTGGATATCTTAGATTCTATAGACTCTGGAACAGGAGCTATGGATCAGAGGGTAGCTAATGTAGCCTCACTATTTAACAAAGGTTGAGAGAAAACAGGGTATTAGAGACCAGTTAGTATAGGGAAAATGCCAGAGGCCATTATAAAAGATTTATAACTGAATGCTTGTAAAATAGTAGCAGGTTTGGATGAAATCATCCAGAATTTATAAGAAGGTTATGATGCTTGATAAACCTAATTTTTATGAAAAGTTATGGTGGACTTGACAAAGGGGAGCCAGTGTATATGGTTTACTTAGGCTATAAGAAAGTGTTTGTTAAGGTTTTACATTAGAG
Source organism: Chiloscyllium plagiosum (assembly GCF_037043375.1). Classification (NCBI taxonomy): domain Eukaryota; kingdom Metazoa; phylum Chordata; class Chondrichthyes; order Orectolobiformes; family Hemiscylliidae; genus Chiloscyllium; species Chiloscyllium plagiosum. The sequence continues at coordinate 61,125,867 of NW_028270148.1, forward strand.
ACTAGTATGTAAAATCAAAACATGTGGGATTGGCAATAGTGGACTGAGATATATAGAGAACTACTTCCAAATGCTCTGCATGAGTTCAGTCAAGTGGTTTTCTTCCATTTACTGAATTTCTATTTCTATCTAAACTTGTTTTTCTGTGTCAATCTGATAAGGATGTTGGTTTATTAGTTCTGACTCTGCTGTGTCCACATCATGCCTAGTAACATAGTACATCCAGGTGTATCTCTATAGATTATATCATACTTCCTCGGTCTTACAAGATCTTACAAGTTTCTCATATTGTCCTTTCTCTCATTATGAGAACACAGTAACTGTTCCAGTAGTTGTGTATTACCTAGTTGAACTGTAGGAGGTTCACTTTGAGAACTGTCTACTTCCCCTTCCACGTCAATCTCATTATCTCTGTTATCTTCTGCCTTATCACCTGACACACTTGCTCATCCTTACCCTATTCCAAAGATAGTACCTTTTCAGCAGGCTTATACGGGATAACTAATTCTTCTTCCTACATTCAGGAGTATTTATCAGAGAAGTCACTTTATTAACCCTTTTAGCTACTTTATATGGAATGCTGAATTTTGCTTTCAAAGGTTCACCTTATAAATGCTGCAAAACCAATACTTCATTTTCCACTCTGAAACATACTTGTTGCTGAGTGTTTATCTGTCGTTTCATTTTCACCTGTGAAATGTTTAAATGTTCATGTGCCACCCCTCATGCTCCTGTGAGTCTTTCTAGAAAAAGGGACATGTAATCCAACATTAAGGATTCACCTTTCTCATTCAAAAACACTTTTCTAATCAATTTTGATGGATCTAGAATCCCTACAGCGTGGAAGTAGGACATTTGGCCTATTGAGTCCACACGAATCCTCTGAAGAGCATCCCACCCAGATTCAACCACCTACCCTATCCCTGTAACCCTACATTTCCCATGACTAATCCACCTAGCCTGCAAATCCATGGATACTATGGGCAGTTTAGCATGTCCAGTTTAAATAAACTGCACATCTTTGTACTGTGGGAAGAAACTGGAGCACCCATAGAGGACCCATGCAGACATGGGGAGAATGTGCAAAATCCACATAGTCACCTGAGGCTGGAATCAAAGCAGGGTCCCTAGCTCTGTGAGGCAGCAGCGCTAGCCACTGTACCACCATCTAATCTTATAACTAGAAACCAATCAAATGGATTAAATCTAACGATTCATTTAGAGAATCTCTGCTAGAAATTAATAAAAAAACTAATCCTTTGTCTCAATTCTGTGGGTATTCATGGGAGTATGCCTTAATCATGGTTTTGAGGGTCTGATTGTACCGCTCCAAATCTCCGTGTTTTCAGATGATACACAGTTCATTTCATTTTTTTTCCTCAAAACTGGTAATGACTTTCTGGAAAACCTTTCACATGAAGTTAGAATCCTGGTCAGGCTGTACCTCAATTAATAGTCCATAATGAGTTATAAATAAAATTGTTAACTCTTCCATTACTACTCTAGCTCAAAGTTTGGGAGAAGATTTGTAGCTCGGGTGCTCGTTGTTGTGGTTCTGTTCGCCAAGCTGGGAATTTGTCTTGCAAACGTTTCATCCCCTGTCTAGGTGACATCCTCAGTGCTTGGGAGCCTCCAAGCCAAACAGAGAACTGCCAGGGAATTCCTAGAGGCATGGCACTCATCCACAGACTCTATCAACAAACACATCGACCTGGACCCAATATACCGGCCACTACAGCGGACAGCTGGAACTGACAACCGGAAGCGGCAGAGACAGGCCACTATAAATGCCGGAGGAAACATCATAGAAGCGCTTCACAGGAGGCTCCCAAGCACTGAGGATGTCACCTAGACAGGGGACGAAACGTTTGCAAGACAAATTCCCAGCTCGGCGAACAGAACACAACTACTCTAGCTATAATTATTCTTAAAGAAAGAGCTTTGGGTTTCAAGTTGTCAACTCTGAGGATATATTGATATCCTGCTTTCGTTTTTGGTAATGGTTCTGTAGAATCCATTAACACTCTACTAAATAATTCTGCAAAAACTGGTTTAGGTATCAAAGGTGCTAGTGTGATTACATGTTGATATTTTCCAAAATAACATGTTTTACAGTACTGCACTATATCTTTATGAAGTATTGGCCATGTAAAATACCTGTTTATTGATGCTTGTGTTTTCCATATGCCTGTAAGCCCTCCCACAGAAACTTTATGCACTACTTGCACTATCTCCTTATGATATCGGGGCAGAATGACTATTTGATGAACCATCCATTCTTAGTCTGCAGGTCTGAGAGGATGTCTCCACTTCCTCATAACTATTTTCAATATGATAGCATTCGGAAACCCTTCACCCTCAGCTTCACTGTGAACTGTCTAATAACTTGCATATTTCTGTTTGCTTAGCCTAATCAGTGAAGACATGCCAAACACCTCTATTGCACTATTCTGTCTCTTAAATATGAGTTTCATAACATGTTATTAATGTGACTTTTCCTGAACTTCGTTAAGGCAAAGCTCTGGCCAAGATACATTCAGGAAAAATATCCTGAACTATTTCTGCAACTGTTCCATCTATCTAGCCTCAAATGGACTTCATATGATTATAGATGAAGCTATGTCTTGCACTCTTGCTAAATCGTTCCCCAGAACTAAATCAACTCCATCCTTCGGTAATCTCTGCATATTGACGACTATTAGACCAGACAAGTCGCACTCCAGTTGGACCTTGCACAATAGAACTGGGATATACTCTCCACCTGTTACACCTACCAAATAGTTTGAGTTTCAATGAACTCTCTGGAGGAAAACTCAATTCTTCTTCAGCAAAGTTAAAAATCACACAATACCAGGTTATAGTCCATCAGATTTAATTGGAAGCACAAGCTTTCGGAGCACTGCTCCTTCATCAGGTGGTTGTGGATGAAGGAACAGCGCTTTGAAAGCTAGTCCTTCCAATTAAACCTGTTGGACTATAACCTGGTGTTGTGTGATTTTTAATTTTGTACATCACAGTCCAACACAAGCATCTCCAAATCACTTCTCTAGCAAGAGAGATTGAGTAACCCCTGTATCTCTCAGAATTAGTTATGGGCTTGTTTTCTTCTTTTGAAAAAAATGGGTCATCTTCCCTTCTAATTTCTGTTAAAAATCACACAACACCAGGTTATAATCCAACAGGTTTAATTGGAAGCACTAGCTTTCAGAGCGCTGCTCCTTCATCAGGTTGGTTGTGTCCACAACCACCTGATGCAGGAGCAGCGCTCCGAAAGCTAGTGCTTCCAATTAACCCTGTTGGACTATAACCTGGTGTTGTGTGATTTTTAACTTTGTACACCCCAGTCCAACACCAGCATCTCCAAATTTTAATTTCTGTCTCATTTACCCTATGCACCTCTTCTGCACACCCAGTAGTTTCTACCTGCAGTCTTTTGTAGTTACAATCTGATCAGTGACCTTTTCTTTCTCAGTTTCCTTTTCAGACTTATTTTTATAAACTCCAGTAAGTTCTGTAGGTTTCCTCTTCTCAGTTTCGAGCATTCTGAATAAACATATTCTATCTTGCTATACTGAAAACGTCTTGGCTTCCAATTTTCAACTTCACCCTCAGTATTTCCTGAACGGAGGAGAGACACTGGGCATTCCCAGCAATCCACTCTTTACTTTGACAAATTGTCATTCTTTCATTTTCCCATTTTCAAATTTATGAGGGTGATAAAGAAAAAATATTTAGTTCTATTGATTAACCCACAATTACCATGGTGGCTCAGTGGTTAGCACTGCTGCCTCACAGCGCCAGGGACTCGGGTTCAATTCCTGTCTCGGGCAACTGTGTGGAGTTTGCACGTTCTCCTCGTGTCTGCGTGGGTTTTCTTCGGGTGCTCCGGTTTCCTCCCACAGTCCAAAGATGTGCAGGTTAGGTGAATTGGCCATGCTAAATTGCCCGTAGTGTTAGATGCATTAGTCAGGGGTAAATGTAGGGGAATGGGTCTGGGTGGGTTGCTCTTCGGAGGGTCGGTGTGGACTTGTGGGCCACACTGTAGGGAATCTAATATACCACCCATCTAGCAGTTGCAAACTTTTAGTCCTCAACATGAGGTCTTATCGCAGAAGATTGAGAGTTTTTAAATTCTTCTAAGAGAAGAGTGTTGGAGGCCGAGAAGTGACCTTAGAGGTGTATAAAGTCGCAAGGGGCATGGATAGGGTAAATAGACAAAGTCTTTTCCCTGGGGTGAGGAGTCCAGAACTAGAGGGCATTGGTTAAGGGTGAGAAGGGAAAAAAATTAAATGGGACCTAAAGAGCAACTTTTTCACACAGAGGATGGGGCATGTATGGAATAAGCAGTGGAAGTGGTTGACGCTGGTATAATTACAACATTTAACAGGCATCTGGATGGCTATATGAATAGGAAGGTTTAGAGAGATATGACAAATGGGACGAGATTAAGTTAGGATATCTGATTGGCATGGACAAGTTGGATCGAAGGGTCTGTTTGCGTACATCTCTATGACTCTAATAACCTATTTCAAGAGTAGTCATCTCTGGATTACTCGTGATGCCACATGATAGTGTGAGTAGGAATAGGAAGACAGGGCAGATGAATGTGTGGTGGAGGAGCTGATGCAGGGGGCAGGGATTTAGATTTTTGGATCATTAGGATCTCGTCTGGGGCAGAAGTAACCTATACAAGAGGGATGGGTTGCATTTGAACTGGATGGGGGAATCGGTATCCTGGCAGGGAGATATACTGAAGCTATTTGGAAAAGCTTAAACTGGTCTGGCAGGGGAGCGGGTGGTACCCTAAGCAGTTGTGAGACCAGAGAAAAGGTTGAGGCTGGTATAGAAGTTAAAGAGAGGACGTTAAGTGGACAAGGTAGGTAGGGGCATGGCAGGGACTGAGGGAAGACAGAATCATTTATTTCAATGCAAAAGGCCTGACAGGTAAGGCAGATGAACTGAGGGCATGGATGAGAACATGGGAATGGGATAGCTTAGCTATTACAGAAAGATGGCTGGAAGGATGGGATTGGCAGCTCAATGTTTTGGGACACAGATGCTGTTGGATGGCTAGAAGAGGGGCAAGAGAGAAGGTGGAGTGACATTTTGATTAGGGAAATCATGACAGCATATTTAGAGAAGCTTTCCTGAAGGATCATCCAGTGAAGCTATATGGGTGGAACTGAGAAATAAGAAGAGGGTGATTATTTTAATGGGATTGTACATAAGACCCCAGCAGTTAATGGAAAATTGAGGAGCAAATATGTGGGAGATCACAGATAGCTGTAAGAATAATAGAGTTGTAATAGTAGGGGATTTTAATTTGCCAAACATAGACTGGGACTGCCGTTGTGTTAAGGTCTTGGATTGTAAGGAATTTGTTCAGTGTTTCAGGAAAACATTCTCAATCAATAAGTAGATGGCCATACTAGAGAAGAGGCAAATCCTGACCACCTCTTGGGAAATAAGGCAGGGCAAGTGATTGAAGTGTTAATGGGGGAGCACTTTGGGACCAGTAACCATAATTCTATACCACCTGATTAAGAGGCAGCGCCTCGAAAGCTAGTACTTCCAAATAAACCTGTTGGACTATAACCTGGTGTTGTGTGATTTTTAACTTTGTCCACGCCAGTCCAACACCAGCACCTCCAAATCCAGTTTTAAAATAGTTTTAGAAAAAAGATTGACCTCGTCCACAAGTTAAAATTCAAACTGAGGTGAGGCCAGTTTTGAACAGGAACTTTCAAAAGTTGATTGGGAGAGGCTGTTTGCAGTGGCAAGTGGGAGGCTTTCAAAAGCAAGGGAAGAGTTCAGGGCCAGCATGTTGCTGTTGGTGTGAAGGGCAAGGCTGGCAGGGCACACTAGATAACTCGAGATATTGAGGCACTGATCAAGAAAAAAGAGACATATATCAGGTATCAACAGCCGGGATCGAGTGAATCCTTTTAGTCGTGTTGGGGGGGGTGAAGACGTACACATAAGAAGGGCAAAAGGGTTCATAGCTTTGACAGGTAGGGTAAAGAAGAATCCAAAGAGTTTCTACAAGTATATTAAGGACAAAAGAGTAATTAGGGAGAGAATAGGCACCCATTGGAGGGATTCTGAGAGACTGGATCTACATGTATTTGGAAAGGTAAGGACTGATTAGGGATAGCGTGGCTTTGTTGGAAATGGTGTGTTTCAAACTTGAACTTTTGAAGAGGTGATCAAGAAGATAGGTGAAGACACTTTACATGGGCTTTAGCAAGGCCTTTAGCAAGGCCTTCAACAAGGTTCTGTATGGTAGACTGGTTAAATCATCTGGGATCCAGGGAGAGCTAATGAACTGATACAAAATTGGCTTGAGACCGAGGGTGGTGGTAAAGGGTTATTGTTCACACTGGAGGCCTGCGACCAGTGATGTGCTGCAAGAATCGGTGCTGGGTCCAATGCTTTTCCTCACTTCTATCAATGATTTGGATGAGAATATGGAGAACTGGGTGCCACTGAATGCACTGCTTCCGCAACCCTCCCATGCTTATGTTTCAATTGTGACTCCGACCGCCTTTCCAAGGAACCTTTTCTTCCACATCAAATATGTTCCATCCACTTGGACACCCCTTCCTGGTCTCTTACCCGCCTCGACCTTTTTATTCTCCAACTGCTGCCAAGACATTGACTGCCTCAATCTGTGCACCCGTCTCACCTACTCCAATCTCTCACCCTCGCAAAGTGCAGCCCCCTACTCCCTCCACTCCTTATGCTCCAACCGTAACTTCACCATTAAATCAGTGGACAAGGGGGGGATGCAGTGGTAGTTTGGCAAACTGACCTCTGAATTGCTGATGCCAGATGCCAACTCCGCCCCCCCCCCCACCCGATTGCCACTGTTTACGTCACTTCCTCCAGTGATGTTGCCAATGATCATATGATTGCCCCCACTTCAAAGACAGTTTCCACTCCCAACTCCTGCTCTGCACCAGGGTCCAGCCCTGCTGAGTTTTTACCATTCCCCCCCCCACCCCCCCCCCCCCCCCCAGACCTTCCCCTCACTGATGATGAGCAATCAATCGTCAGCAGAGGTCTCTCCTTCGCCCCAGTCCCAGATCAGTGAATTCCATACGTGTTGCGACATTGAACTTTTCTTCCTCTGCTTCCTGCTTCCCTGCTGATGTTTTCAATTGTGACTCTGACCGCCTCTCCAAAGACCCTTTTCTCCCACATCAAACATACTCCATCCACTTGGACACTCCTTCCTGGTCACTTACCCACCTCGACCTTTTTATTCTCCAACTGTCGCCAAGACATTGACTGCCTCAATCTGTCCACCCCTCTCACCCACTCCAATCTCTCACCCTTGCAAAGTGCAGCCCTCTACTCCCTCCAATCCCTATACTCCAACCCTAACTTCACCATTAAAGCAGCGGACAAGGGGGGGATGCAGTAATAGTTTGGCAAACTGACCTCTGCATTGCTGATGCCAGGCGCCAACTCACAGATACCTCCTCCTACCACCCCCTCGAACACAACCTCACCACCCATCACCAAACCATCATCTCCCAGAACATCCACAACCTCATCACCTCAGGAGATTTCCCATCCACAGCCTCGAACTTCATGGTTTTGCAACCCTGCACTGCCCAGTTCTACCTCTTACCTAAAATCCACAAACCCGGTCGACCTATTGACTCACCTGCTCCTGCCCCACCGAGCATATCTCTTCATATCTCAACACTGTTCTGTCCGCCTTGGTTTAGGAACTCCCAACATGCAGTTGGGACACTACCCACGCCCACCACCTCCACCATGACTTTCTTTTCCCTGGTCCCCAAAGCTTCATCTTTACCATCTGCCATGGCAAAGCTTCTGAGCCCTCTATTTCTTCCTCTCCCTTCCACCCAACCAGTATCCTTCCATTGACACACTCATTCAATTGGCAGAACTGGTCCTCACCCTCAACAACTTCTCCTTTGAATCCTCCCACATCCTTCAGACCAAAGGGTATGCTATGGGCACCTGCATGGGCCCTGACTATGTTTTTCTCTTCGTAGGAATGTGGAACAGTCCATCTTACACTGGCACCATACCCTATCTCTTCCTCCACTATGTTGATGACTGTTTTGATGCCACCTTGAGCTTCCAACTGGAACAGTTCATCAACTTCACAAATACGGTCCACCCTGACCTTAAGTTTACATGTACCATCTCGGAAACCTCCCTCTGCTTCCTGGACCTCATCATCTCCATCTCTGGTGACTGGCAGCATGGACACCTATTTCAAACCTACCAACTCCCACAGTTACCCGGACTACGTCTCCCCACCCCCTACACCCACACCCTAAAAATGTGATCCCTTACTACCAATTCCTCCACCTCCTATGTATTTGCTCCCAGGAGGACCACTTCTACTCCAGGACATCCCAGGTGACCTCCTATTTCAAGAACCATAATTTCCCTTCCCATGTGATCAATAATGCCCTCCAGTGCATCTCCTCCACTTTCCGCATCTCTGCCCTTGAACCGCAAGGATAGAATTCCCTGGTCCTCACCTTCCACCCCAATAATATCTGGATACAACACATTATCTTCCACCACCTACAGTCAAACTCCACGACCAGATATATATATGTATATATATATATATCCTTCCACACCTCCATCTGCGTTCTGTAGATACCATTCCCTCAGTGACTTCCTCATTAGCTCCATGCCACCCCCTCCCAACAAAAGCATCCTCCACTCCCAGCACCTTCCCTCACCATGCAGGAGGTGTAAAACCTGCGTCCATATCTCCTCTCCTCACCTCTGTCCAAGGCCCCAAAGGATCTTTTCATATCCGGCAGAGATTTTCCTGCACATTCATTCACCTGCTCTACTGTGTCTGTTGCTCTCGATGTCGTCTCCTCTACATCAGGGAGACAGAACGCCGACTTGTGAACCATTTCAGGGAACCTCTCTGGGACACCTTGTGTCTTTCACTGTGTCTCATACCTGCACACACACACATCATGGGTGCTGGGGAAAAAATAAGCACTACCGCAGTTAGGCGGTAGTGTGGGGGCTATAAAAAGAAAAAAGAAAAAGATAAAAAAAACGAAAAAAAATAAACAGGATATTTCACGCAGCATTGCCCTTTGATGTCCAAGTTGACACCGTCCTGTCCCCCTTAGTCCAAGTTGACACCGTCCTGTCCCCCTTAGTCCAAGTTGACACCGTCCTGTCCCCCTTAGTCCAAGCCAACCTCATAGTCCCACAACCTCGCACCGCCCGCTTCTACCTCCTGCCCAAAATCCACAAACCTGACTGCCCCGGCCGACCCATTGTCTCCGCCTGCTCCTGCCCCACCGAACTCATCTCCGCATACCTTGACACCGTCCTGTCCCCCTTAGTCCAAGAACTCCCCACCTACGTTCGGGACACCACCCTTGCCCTCCACCTGCTCCATGATTTTCGCTTCCCCGGTCCCCAACGCCTTATTTTCACCATGGACATCCAGTCCCTGTACACCTCCATCCCCCATCACGAAGGACTCAAAGCCCTCCGCTTCTTTCTTTCCCGCCGTACCGACCAGTACCCTTCCACAGACACCCTCCTTCGACTGACTGAACTGGTCCTCACCCTGAACAACTTCTCTTTCCAATCCTCCCTCTTCCTCCAAACGAAAGGAGTAGCCATGGGCACCCGCATGGGCCCCAGCTATGCCTGCCTCTTCGTAGGATATGTGGAACAATCCATCTTCCGCAACTACACTGGCCCCACCCCCCACCTTTTCCTCCGCTATATCGATGACTGTATCGGCGCCGCCTCGTGCTCCCACAAGGAGGTTGAACAGTTCATCCACTTCACCAACACCTTCCACCCCGACCTCAAATTCACCTGGACAGTCTCAGATTCCTCCCTCCCCTTCCTCGACCTTTCTATTTCTATCTCAGGCGACCGAATCAACACGGACATCTACTACAAACCAACCGACTCCCACAGCTACCTGGACTACACCTCCTCCCATCCTGCCCCCTGTAAAAACGCCATCCCATTCTCCCAATTCCTTCGACTCCGCTGCATCTGCTCCCAGGAGGACCAGTTCCAAAAACGCACATCCCAGATGGCCTCCTTCTTCAAGGACCGCAACTTCCCCCCCGACGTGGTCGACGATGCCCTCCACCGCATCTCTTCCACTTCCCGATCCTCCGCCCTTGAACTCCGCCCCTCCAACCGCCACCAGGACAGAACCCCACTGGTCCTCACCTACCACCCCACTAATCTCCATGTACAGCGCATCATCCGCCGCCATTTCCGCCACCTCCAAACGGACCCCACCACCAAGGATATATTTCCCTCCCCTCCCCTATCAGCATTCCGTAAAGACCACTCCCTCCGTGACTCCCTCGTCAGATCCACACCCCCCACCAACCCAACCTCCACTCCCGGCACCTTCCCCTGCAACCGCAGGAGGTGCAAGACTTGCGCCCACACCTCCCCCCTCACCTCCCTCCAAGGCCCCAAAGGAAACTTCCATATCCGCCACAGATTCACCTGTACCTCCACACATATCATCTATTGCATCCTTTGCACCCGATGTGGCCTCCTCTATATTGGGGAGACGGGCCGCCTACTTGCGGAGCGTTTCAGGGAACACCTCTGGGACACCCGGACCAACCAACCCAACCACCCTGTAGCTCAACATTTCAATTCCCCCTCCCACTCCACCAAGGATATGCAGGTCTTTGGACTCCTCCATCGTCAGACCACAGCGAAACGACGGTTGGAGGAAGAACGCCTCATCTTCCGGCTAGGAACCCTCCAACCACAAGGGATGAACTCGGATTTCACCAGTTTCCTCATTTCCCCTCCCCCCAGCCTGTCTCAGTCAAATCCATCAAATTCAGCACCGCCTTCCTAACCTGCAATCTTCTTCCCGACCTCTCCGCCCCCACCCCAGTCTGACCTATCACCCTCACCTTGACCTCTTTCCAACTATCACATTTCCGACGCCCCTCCCCCAAGTCCCTCCTCCCTATCTTTTATCTTAGCCTGCTGGACCAACTTTCCTCATTCCTGAAGAAGGGCTAATGCCCGAAACGTCGATTCTCCTGTTCCCTAAATGCTGCCTGACCTGCTGCGCTTTTCCAGCAACACATTTCCATCTCTGATTTCCAGCATCTGCAGACCTCACTTTCTCCTCTTTGATGTGAAGGGCACTGCTTGTCACTAGAAAAAGAAATAAACAGGAGTGTACTCTACTTTGATTAAAAAACTCTATTTTGATTTAATCCCTGCCCTCCCCTTCACTGTTTGATCACACAGCAAAGCCCTTTTTTGTGAAGGGCACTGCTTGTCACTCGGGTGTTTTCCTATCTTCCTGGTGGTGGAAATTGAATAAAGATTTGTGCACCTTGTGTCTCTCACTGTGTCTCACACCTACACACACGCACCATGGGTGCTGGGGAAAAATAAGCACTACCGCAGTTAGGCGGTAGTGTGGGGGTTAAAAAAAACAAAAGAAAGGAAAAAAAAGGAAAAAATAAATAAACAGGAGAGTCTGGGATTCTGCTCACTCTAAGAGCTGGCTCTGAGTTAGCTGGGTCATTGTCATTTACTATGTATATGGAAATAAGGGGTAACTTGATGATTGGATACTGGCCTTCGTGGAGCTATTTCAGTGATGACGAGAGGAAAAAAACACCTCTGCAGAGATTCACTTGCAACAACTGTCTTTGAGTTGAGATAAGCATTTCTGCTTCGTGCCACTATTTGGGAGGCTTGACGTATTCAATCCTGTTGTCCAGTACGTGGAAAGAATGCAATATTTTTTTCCAGACAAGTGACATTAGGGTGGGCAAACGTAACGAGTAATTCTCCTGAAAGCTTGTCGACCAGCAGCTTTTTCAGTTATTAGGAGCTTAACTTTCATGGAAACGCCAGATACTAAAACCTCTCAAAACTTGACAGATTTAGTGAAGGAATATTACCACCCAAGCCTTCTCGATTTCTGAGATGCTATTGGTTTAACTTGGCAATTTGAGAACAAAGGGAATCCATATTAGGATTTTTGACAAGGTTAAGACAATTGGGAGAGGCACGTGATTTTCATTTAACCCTAAGTGAGATTCTGAGAGACCATTTGATATGTGGAATTAATGATAAGACCATGCAAAAGTGCCTACTAGCTGAAGCCCAACTAGACTTTAAACAGGCATAACCATTAGCTCAACATTTTTTAAATTAGAAACTGGCGGCCTGAGTTAAATCCTAATTAAATACCCAGAGGTTTTTCAGGATGGTCTAGGGACAATCAAAGGAGCTAAGGCCATCTTGTATGTTGGCTAAGAAGCAAATCCTTCACAAAGCTGGACATGAGACATATGTATTTGCTATTGTGATTTAGATGAAGATTCCTAGAAGCATGCTACAATTAATGCCCATAAGGGTTTCTAACAATATATGAGACAATCTATTGGGCTATCATTAGCCCATGCCATTTTCCAGTGGATGATGGAGAGCATTTTACAAGGTCTAACCCAGGTCACTATTTATCTGGATGTTGTGCTAATAACTGGGCAGATCAATAAAGAGCATTTAGAGAACTTGTGACATACTGCTTGAACATTTCTCCAAGGTAGATATATGTCTTAGGGGGGAAAAATATGTGTTCCAGGCTCCTCAAGTGACCTCCTTGAGCTATAGAGCCAACAAAATTAGGTTACACCTATTGGAAGATAAAGTAAAGGTGATCAAAACTGCTCCAGCTCCCATGTCTGTTCCCGGGCTTAGGTCATCCTTTGGGTTGGTGCATTTTTGTGGAAAATTCGTACGTAACCTGGCCTCAACCTAACACCCTTTACATCTGCTATTGAAGAAGGGTCAGCCTTGGAAATGGTCTAATAGTCAAGATGTAACCTTGAAGGAAATGGAAAAACAACTATCATTGTCTAAGGTTTTGGTACATTATGATCCCAAGCAAGATGCGTTGCTGACATGCAATGTCTCCCCACATGGTATCGGAATAGTGTTAGCCCAGCAGAGAGGAACGCCTCAATGTATGGTTCCTGGCCTTTGGCTGATGCTGAATGAAAATACATCCAGTTGAGAAGGAAAGATTGGTGGCCATCTTTGGTGTGAGAAAGTTCCACTGACACCTTTACGGATGTAAATTTGTAATAGTAACAGATACAAACCCCTGCTAGGACCACTGAAAGAGGACAGAGCCATGCTTCCCATAGCTTCAGGTCAAATGCAGCAATGGACTCTTATTCCGAGTGCATACAATTACAAGTTGAAACACTGTCTGGGAAACCAAGTGGCAAATGTGGATGTCTTGAGCCGTCTTCCACTGGCGGATACACTGATGGTATTTTATGCACTTTTTATGTAATTGGACTGTCTTATATGTATTTGTCGCTCTTACTGTTATGTGATGACTGAAACTGAGGTTTGTGGTTTGTCCTCATTTCACTGAAAACTGGTTGAACAGTGGGGTTTAGGGCCTAGCTTTGTTGCTCCTCTCTCTTGTAAATTGCTATTACTCTTGTATACTACTGTTAATGTTAATTGTTTTGTAAACTGTGTGCTGTTTAATAAAATTATAACCAGGAAAAAAAGAAGGAGGGGCGCAGTGGCGAGCTGCCTTAGAGTGGCCGGAAGGTGGGAGGGACGGATGGCTTGCTGAGTTATGGGGTTGGGGGGATGGGGGGGGGGGCGGGGGGGTGGAATCAGTATTCTATGCACTTTTTAAAATCTAATTGGACTGTCTTGTATGTATTTGTTACTGTTTTCTGATGACTGAGGTTTGTCCTCAATTCCCTGAAAACTGGTTGAACGGTCAGGTTTGGGGCCTGGCTTTGCTGCCCCTCTACCTTGTTGTTTCTCTATATACAGCTGTTAATATTAATTGTTTTGTAAATTGTATTGCTTAATTTAAAAATAAGTGTAAGGGGATCTGCTCAGTCTAGGAGCTGGCTTTAAGCTTGCTGGGCCAGTGTCATGTACTATGCATGTGTAACCTTGATGACAGGACACTGGCCTTTGTGGAGTTAATTCACCCTGCAGAGTTCCAAGCTGTAATTATTGTCTCTCCATTTTGAATTTTACTTTCTTCCGATTGGTTTCCAAACATTCAATCAAAGATGAACCAGATCTCGGTAAGATGAAACATCTTCACTTAATTTAATTTGCATAACACAGCTCACCACCACCTCACATCATCTAGGTCATTACTAATAACTTAATATGATGGTCACTAACTTTTTGAAAAATAATCTTTTTCGCTAGATTCTCACTATTATCCTCCAACATCTAAAATCATGTGTCTAGGCACAGGATTTATTCTAAAAGTCCTCTCCAAATTCAAGTTCTTGATCTCACTTCTTGTGAAAAAAGGTGTCGGCTCTTTCTCTGTTGAGAGATACATAGTGGAAATCAAGTGGCTTTTTTGTGGACAAGACAGAGAACTGCATATTTCCTCAAAACCTATGTGCTGTGCTGGTACCTCCATTATCTCTGCCCTTTTAGCTGTGTCATTTAATTTTATCTTCAGTTTATCTGCCAATTGTTTTAGAAATTTCCTATAAAGCTGCCAGTGACAATACTTTATTATGTCTAATGCTATGCCTTATGTGTAATACAGAACCGGTATATTCGTTTAGCAGTATTATTTATCAAACCACACCTAAATCCTCATTGCATCTGTTTTCAATCCAATCCAATTCAAAGCAAATCCAAGACAAACCCCAAACTTGTTACGATCCAATGAAGTAGTGCACTATAAATAGAATCCTGTTATACCTGGAGTCATGACAAATGTTAAAGATCTTTTTAAAAGTATGCACAGTACCTCAATTTAGCTGACTTTCAGACCAAGTTTGATAGAAAGCACAGACCAAGTTTCTTTATTTAAAAAGAAATCTTATTATAAGTAATTAGACTATACCTATAAGTAAACAAATTAAGCCTTTGATCCTTTATAAACTCCTCTTACACACCCATACATGCACAGACATACAGACAAGCAAATAGGGAAAGTAGATTATTGGTGGATGTAGAAACACTGGAAAATCAGCTCAGGTCTTTGGGTCCCAAATCCAATGACAAGATAATCCTAATTCAGCGAGGATGATACTTGGACTTCAGGGGTTAAGTTATGAGAAGAGAAGAGACAAATTACAGCTTATTTTCTAGAATTTAGAATGTTAAAGGGTAATCTAATCAAGGTGTTGATGATATTAACAGGGAAACAGAGAAGTCAAATATAAACTACTTCCATTAGTTAAAAATTCTAGAACCAGGGGGCAGAGTCTAAGAACTAGGGCCAGGCCATTAGGGAGATATGCCAGAAAGTATTTCTATATACAAAAAGTAGTGGGGGATTGAAACTTTCTTCTTCAAATGACAGTCTGCTAATTCAATTGTTAAATTTAAATCTGAGAATTTTTTTTATTATGCAAGCATCAACGAATATGGGCAAGCATATGGAGTTAGGCCACTGATCAGCCATGATCTTATTGCATGGTGGGGCAGGCTTGAGGGGTTGAATGGCCTACTGCTGTTCCTGTGTTACTAGTGAGATCCTTGGTATTTTGGAAGTTTCCAATGGCTTGTAAGAAGTATAGCACAACTGATTCACTTGGAAAATATGTCTGGCTTATCAATTCAAAAGTCAAAACTCGCAGCAACTGCTGCAGGAATGATAATTGTTTTTTTCAGGTCAAAACTGACGTTTTTTTTAACTATTCAGACCAGGCAGCTTCGGCAGTAACAGTGAACCCTTCTGTGTCTTTCTCTGTCTGTGTGTCTGTATTTCTGTTACTTGTTTCCAGTCCCAACCTACTCAGTTATCCAAGAAGCAATCTGTTTTACTTGAAAGCACCTGATTGCAGGAACCTATAGCCACAAAAAAAATTCACGTTAAGTATTAATTCCTTACTATGAAATTATACAGCCATTTTGGAAAATCCTTATTTTCTAAAACAGTCTTTTTTCATCTTACAGTTGACAACTTTTAAAGTAATAAGACAAGCTTCTTACAATACGTAAGCATACAGCATCAGAATATGTTTGGAGGCACCTTTTTGAAACTGATGATTTTTTTAATGTTGTCTACCACTATGGTTTGATGCAACTCTGACTTCAGGAGCTCAGGTAGAGAAGACCTGCTGAATACTATGGCTCATTGCTTGAAGTGACTTTGTTGAGTACTCCAAGTCTTAGGCTCTAGGTTATCAGCAGCAGCCCTGACTCTCTGCATGGACATGCTCATATGCAAGAGGCATGGCAGAATCCTTCACTGTTCGCTTGACACTGTGCATAGCTCTGGCACCTTTGTTAGACGTTCCCCTGTTCTGTCTCTTCATCTCCAGAAATTTTATGTGGCTGTTCTTGAGTCCCATTGCCAGCATAGGCCTGATCTCCAGCTGTCTTTCAACTGTCCAGGATCTTGGCTGCCACATTGTTTATCGGCTGCTGCAATATGCTCGTAATAATCCTACATTTATTATATGGCTCATATTGGTTGTGAATCAAAGTGAGTGAATAGGTATAAGTTGACATTGACAGTGTGAGGGGACATAGAAAATTAACATGAATTGTTTTGGAGAGTATGAGGGGTCATGGAGCATGTCTATGTAAGACCTTTTGAATTAATAGCCTACCTTCATGATACCTTATTCTCACACTTACATTATGTACTTTCTGTTTGAAAGCAGCTGCCAAAGTGGCTGTTTGAGATTTTAGATGTTTCAAGCTCAGAATACAACTTGTGAATAGGGATTGTGGTTTTCGTTCACCCAAACATTCTGCACTATGGAAGAACTGTTGATTGGACTTGCCTGTCAGAAATGTTGAATTGAATTGAGATAGCTTTATTGTCACATGAACTCAAATTAAAAGTTTAATTGCATTGAAAGTTTATAATTCACCATTTGCAGTGCCATCTTAAGTACAAAGATACCTAGGTACAGCTTCTTGAGTTAGAAGATTAGTTACAGTGTAATAATGTCACTAACACGTGGCAACATCTCAGGTACAGAGCATCCAGGTACAATCCTTAGTTACAGAATAAAGAAATGAAGAATAGTAAGTTACATTACAGATATAGACAGTATATTCATAGGTCAAAAGAAGCAAAATTAAAAAGACAAACATCAGTCTCTCTCCGAGGGCAGACCAGCGCAGGAGACCTCCATGTAGGCTGACTTCTGGCTGTCGTCACACTCTGCACTGTGCCATTGCTGCTGCACATGTGCTGTGCAGAGGGCCGTTGCCTCTGATCCACACTGGGCTTCTGCGGCTGCTATCACCATGCTCTGCACCGAGCCGCTGGTCACTGGGCCCCCACTCCAGACTGCTGATCCCACTTTGGAGGCCAGGAGTCTGAAGCCTGGGCCAGCTGTCCAATGCAGATTCCTAATGATCAAATTTAAGGGATTATATGATACGCTTTCAGACTTTTACTGCTATGTACCAACTGAAAATGGCATTGATTAAACAAGGTAGGCAATTAATATTTAACTACAGAAAGTGTGACTCTTTGTCAATATCTTAGCATGACCAACAACTCCATGCTATTATACAGTTTAGAGTGTGCTTACCATTTGAATCTTTACAGCTTCCAGTGAGTTTATCTTGCCCCATTTTTAAGTTGTGACATTGAGCAACCATGGAAAATTCTCTCCTCAGTCCTCTGAAAATGTCTGAAATTTCCTGTTTTGCAGTATGGCCCACTTGATAGAAACATAGAATATAAGAATGGGAATAGGCCATTCAGTCCTTCGAGCCTTTTTCGCCATTCAGTGTGATCATGGCTGATCATCCAACCCTGTATCCCCTTGATGCTATCTCACATTACTCCTTAATCCCTTTAGTCCAAAGAACAATATCTACATCATTATTGAGAGTCTTCAATGTTTTGGCCTCAACAGTTTCCTGTGGCAGAGACTGCTCATCACTCTGAATAAAGAACTTCTTCCTCACCTCTGTCCTACAAGGCCTATTCCCTTATCCTTAAGACTGTGTGACCCATGGTTCTGGACTCCCTGATCGTCGAGAACATTCTTCTTGCATCCAGCCTGTCTAATATAAGATCACATCTCGTTCTTCTAAACTCTAGTGAATATTATCCCAGCAGATCTATTCTGTCCCCATACCCTGAGTCCTGCCATTCCAGGAATCAATGTGATAAGCCTTTTAGATTAGATTAGATTACTTACAGGGTGGAAACAGGCCCTTCGGCCCAACAAGTCCACACTGACCCGCTGAAGCGTAACCCACCCATACCCCTACCCCTACATTTACCCCCTTAACCTAACACTATGGGCAATTTAGCGTGGCCAATTCACCTGACCCTGCACATCTTTGTGACTGTGGGAGGAAACCGGAGCACCCGGAGGAAACCCACGCAGACACGGGGAGAACGTGCAAACTCCACACAGTCAGTCGCCTGAGTCGGGAATTGAACCCGGGTCTCTGGCGCTGTGAGGCAGCAGTGCTAACCACTGTGCCACCGTGCCGCCCACACTTCTTTGCACTTTCTCAATAACCAGAACATCTTTCCTTCAGAGAAGGAGACCAAAAGTGCACACAGTACTCTAGATATGGTCTTTTAAATGCCTGTACAGTTGCCATGATTAGAAGTGTTGGTGTTGGACAGGGGTGGATAAGGTCAGAAGTCACATGACACCAGGTTATAGTCCGACAAGCTTGTGATTTCAAAAACCCTTTTGGATTATAACCTGGTGTCGTAACTTCTGACCCTATACAGTTGCAGCATGGCATTCCTGCTCCCATATTTGAATTGTCTTACTATGAGCACCAACATAATTTGCCTTCTGCAGCACCTGTACACTTACTTTCAGTGTTTTGTGTATGAGGACCCTCTTCACTGCTCCATAAATCATAAAGAAACCATTGCACCTTCCCAATCAAGGGTTAACATTGAAGTTTCTCTTGGGCTGCAGCATGACCTGGAGATGGTGAAAAGACAACAAAGAACAGAAGCTTTTGACAGACAAAAGAAAAGAGCTCTTCTTCTAACCCCACCTCAGATATAATAGTGTCTGTAGTGGCTCCACTTCTGTAAAGAAGTGGTCACAGAATTATGCTTCCTCCTTCAACCGATCCTAGAGCTACAAAGGATATCACTGTCAATCCAATAGCTCTGGGATAGAAATTTTCACCACAGACAGTGCAGTCGCCCTGACCTATGATTCCACATTTTAACATACTGCATATGGCTTTCAGAGAATCTTAGTCTGGGCCCCCAGTTACCATGATATCAAGCCACGTGGGTATGCTGTCAGGCAGAATATAGAGCTGGTCATGTGACCCTTGTCATTACTTCATTTATTATAAAGAAATAGTCCAAAACATAATTATACTTGTAACAATTAAAATAATCTTATTCATTTTTATAAAATGTACCATCCATGAGGATAATGCAATTAAACTTGGGGTTTTAGGTAATCTGTGTTGCAGTACATCAGTTCCCAGTCTATAAGAAAAATATTCCCATTCAAATGTAATGAAATGTCCAGTGCAAACTGATTTGTTCGTTCCTTTCCAGCCTTGCCTTACATCCTGAACGAAGTCTGGTAGCAACAGGTCAAGTTGGAAAGGATCCTTATATCTGCATTTGGGATACTTACAATGTACAGATGGTTTCTATTCTGAAAGACGTTCACACCCATGGAATTGCTTGCTTGGCGTTTGATTCTGATGGACAGGTATGTAAGTAAAATCTGCAAATGAAAGCAGTTTATCATTGATATGATCATGTGAGAAGAGGGAATTGCACCTCCCACCCATTTTTAAAATTTCTGTGCATCGATTGCAATAAATATTTATTTTTCTTTTAATAAACAGCTATACCACATGACAAAGTTATAACTGAATGGATATAAACAATAGAACCAGCTTTATTGAGTGAAACACAATATTTATGTACTAACTCCCAAAATATAAAAATACGACATCAAGCACACATACAAAGACAGGCAAAGGATCTTCCTGATGGTTGCATTAGGAACATTGATTAATCTTCAGTATTTCAAGAACTTAGAGTCATATGACATGGAAGCAGATCCTTCGATCTAACTCGTCTGTGCCAACCAAACGTCCCAATCTGACTTAGTCCTATTTGTCAGCATTTGGCCCATATCCCTTTTAAACCCTTCCTATTCATATATACTCACCAAGATGCCTTTTAAATGGTGTAATTGTACACCTCCATTACTTCCTCTGACAGCTCTTTCCATACACACACTGTCCTCTGCATGAAAACTTTACCCCTCAGGTCCTTTTGAAATATTTCTCCTCTCACTTTAAACCTATGCTCTCTACTTTTGAACTCCCCACCCTTGGAAAAAGACCTTGACTATTCACCCTATCCACGTCCCACATGATGTTATAAACCTCTATAAGGTCACCTTCAGCTCCTGTTCCAGGGAAAATTATTCAGCCTCTCCCTATAACTCAAACCCTCCAGTTGTGGCAACATCCTTGTAAATCTTTCTGCATCCTCAAGTTCAACAATATCTTTTGTATTGAAGACTGACAATGTTTTAAAAGTGGCCTCACCAATGTACAGCTACAACTTGTTGTACCAGCTCCTTTACTCATGCACTGACCAATGAGACCAAACATGCCAAACATCACCTTCATCACCCTGTCTACTTGTGACTCCACTTCCAAAGAGCTATATACACCAGCATCCCTAGGTCTCTTTGTTTGGCCACACGTATGTACTGTATAACTTCTGCCCTGGTTACAAACTTGCATTCTGCTTTCAGAAACTTGGTCTCTCATTCAATTAGTTTCCTCCACCTGCCATTCTTCCAGCTCTCAGGAGCAGTGCAAGATTCTGCCTCTGGATTCTTTAACCAGATTATTTTTTCCAACTTTTGGATAAGTAGCTAATGCATGTAAATTTGAGGCAAACCAGCCAAGAAATTGCAACTGTACACTTTAGCAAATTTGATGTATTCTTATTTAGCTATTGATCTGAATCAAGATCTCAACACATCAAGATAATTTTGCTAATTTTTGTAATAATTTATGTGGTTCACATAGTTTAGTAGAAACTACCTAAGTGGTATATATTATGGTTTGCTGTTCTGCTGAGACTTCCTATATTCGTAGCTTCTCAAGCCATGTGATCTCTCTAGTTGCACATTTAATATGTAATTTCCCTGATTTCTTTTCCTTATCTTAGTAACAGCTATTCTAACAATTTTTCAGAGAGAATATTATGTTTGCGAAACTTGTTATTTTTCATCGTGCTTTAGTAAGTTTATAAAACCTACATCAAATGTTAGCCCAGTGAAGCACAATGAAAAATAACAAGTTTCGCAAACATAATATTGTAAAATATTACATAACAATGTAAAATTTTACAAAGTATTAAAAACAGTCCTGTAATTTTCAGTTTTTCTTCATGTTTGAGTTTTAAGTTTTCTTTTAGTTTTGAACATTATTTTCAATTCTCTCTGGAAAGTGTGAAATGTTATTGTGGCATTTGGACTTTGTCAGTTGACCTGTTTATTCCAACTGCAATTTTCTCCTGGTAAGTAGGCTATCAAGTCTGCTTTGTCATTCATGAGATTCTGGCTGATCTGATAACTGTCAACTCCACTTTTCTGCCTTCGATAATCCTTGATTTCTCTTATGGTTAAAAATCTCACCATCTTAGCCTTGAATATAGTTAATGATCCAGCCTCAACATTCCTCTGTAGTAAAGAATTCCACAGGTTCACTCCTCTTAGAGTCATAAGTGCATGACACTTATTCTGCGATTATGCCTCCTGGTCGAAGACTCTCCTACAATGGGAAGTAACTTTGCTATATCTGCCCTCAAGCCCCCTAAGAATCTTGTATGTTTCAATAAGGTTGCCTCTTATTATAAATTCCAGTTACTTCCGGGTCCAACCTACTCAACCTCCTCTCGTAAGACAACACTTGCAAAACTTGTATCAACCTAGTGTATCTTCTATGGATTGCCATCAGTGCCAGTATATTTTTCTAATGCTTTCTATAGTTTTGACAAAACCTCTCTACTTTTATACTCTATTCCCAAAGACTATTAATATTAACATTTGTAAACCGTCCCATTACAGTCAAAGGATAGCAATCACCAATAAACATTGTAATTAATTCCTTCACTGTTCTGAGGAAGGGTCTCCAGACCTGAATCATTAACTTTGATTTCTCTTCACACATGCTGCCAGACCTGCTGAGCTATTCCCGCAACTTCTGTTTTTGTTTATAATTAATTCCTTCACTGACCCTACATTAAAATCTTAGAATTCTCTCTGTAACAACACTTTGGGGTGTACCTGCATCACTTGGAAAATAGCTTTTGAAGAAGCTGGCTTACTGGCATCTTCTTGAGGGTAATTAGAGATGGGCAATAAGTGCTGGACTTACCAACCACATCTACTTTATGCAAACAAATTTTTTTTTAAAATGTCATTCTGTAAATACATTTGAAACAAAAGTAAACTTTTGAATGTGATTCATTTGTGGTTAATATGTTTTGTAATAATAAGAACAAATCTCTGTAATAATTGAGCTCACATTGTTTAAAGTTCAAAACCACTTGCCTGTGTGAAATTGGGGAGGAAAGTGCTTAAGAGTGTTTATGGCATATTCAAAAATGTAACTTATTTGACGTGATGAAGCAATTGATCTAATTTTCTTACAGCGCCTAGCCTCTGTAGGTCTGGATGCCAAAAATACAGCCTGCATCTGGGATTGGAAGAAAGGAAAAGTGCTAGCAACAGCAACTGGTCACTCAGATAGGGTAAGTCACCATTTGCAGTCATTCTGGTGTGTTCAGCTTCGTGCAGTCTATGTATTATATCAATGAAATTATTTGACGGTATTATAAAATGGAAAGCAGTTTGAGACCTATGAATGTTATATTTATCTATGTAGAAATCCATAACTTTCTGCATATTTCTTGGTTCTCCTCAATATTTGATATAGCAGCAGAATTTCATAGTACATTGGATAGATTATTTCCTCCCACAGATATTTTTGTTTGATATTTTCCTGTTTACTGCACATTTTTTTCTGTTCCTATCTTGAAGATGTAAGCTGTGTTTGTGTGCAGTTTATTGGTGTCATCAAATGACCTGCATTTTATATGTTGATCATTGAATGAGCCTACTTGATCTTGAGAAGCACCACAGCCAAGTTCAACCCTGTGCTTGACCAATAGTTACACGTGCACATCGGAACACAAGAAAGCATGCAGCCAGAAACAATAATTTGATGTATTAAGCCCAATTCTTTCATAGAATTGAACAACATTTGATGTGACATAACATATACTGCTGAATAAATTTCCTAAAAATATTCAGGAAACGGTAGTTTCTGAAACCTAAAGGAAATAATGCACAACTCCAGAATATTTATCTATACCCACAGATATATCTATCCCTGCTTATCTCATAAGGGCAGATTCCTTGTGCTTAATTGTAGATGCAAGTATGGAAGCACTGCAGGGGATGAGGTCAAGGTGAAGTGTTTGGGGGTAGGTGCCTCTCTGGCCTGCAGCAGCCACTGGAAGCAGGACAAGATTCTTCAGAGCTGATTCATAGTGGAGGAATCATCTGACTATGGGATTATAAATTTCAGACTTTGATTGACAAGGAGAATCGTACAGATAGAGGATGCAGCCAGATAGAACATCTGTGCATCAGCCAGGGGAGCTCCAACACTGAGAATATCTGGATGTGGAAGGCACTTGAAGGCAAGACTGTAGGCCCATGGCTATAGATGCACTATATGAGTAAAAGGTTTATGGTCAAAGACTTAACTTAATGGAAATGTCTGAGCACCAGTATCAGCAACAAGTTGGAGGTGGTGGTAGAACTGCATGCTATGTTGGAGCAGGATATGATGCCAACAGAAAGAGACGCACACTCAATGACTGTATCTCAAAAGGTACCTTTGGCACTCACCAGTTTTCCCTGTAATTTGTTCCAAGGATGGTGTAGAGATCTGTGCTGACTCTCTGTCAGCAACCCTTTGCTGCATAAAGGAGTTCATGGATGCCATGTTCCATGAGCAACATATCAAGTTTGCAACTGATCAGGTCCATTAGGTGTTGAGTGCAATTGGCCTAAGGACCATGATTGAATTTCAGCAAGTATATGGGAGTCATTGACTGTACTCATGTGGTCATCAAGACTCCTCTTAGAGCAGTGTGGCATCTTCATGAGCAGGAAGAGATTCCATTCCCTCAATAATTAAGTCATCTGCGATTTGCTGTAACTGAATCATGCAGGTATGCATACGATTTCTAGAAGTTGTAATGACTCCTACATTCTTAAATTATCCCAAACCCCTCAGCTGTCCCTCTACCAAATATGCTGGAGTTCAATGAGGGCACGTAAGTGAGCTGCATCCTTCGTGAAGAAGGATGAGCATGACATGCCTCAGGTGCTAATCAATTAGGATGGTCCCAAAAGGACCTAACTTTCTGGACCGTAATATGCCTTGCAGTGAGACCCCAGATTCTCTGACTTGTTAAGGACAAATGCTGAAGGCTACTGAATTAAGATGTAGGGTGGAATTAAATATTACCTCCTACCCTTACTTACCCCACCCCTTTAAGCCAACTTCCCCTACTCCCCACCTCCCTCACAGGAGTCACCCTGACTTGTCCCAGAGATCTTGCAGTCCTGCTTCACTCAGTTGTATTCCAGAGCTCCAATGACTATCTTCACCCTTGGGTCTTCTACCCGTGGCTATAGTTTGTGGTGCTATTGCTCTGACTTTGAAATTTTGCAGTCAATTCTCCCTGCAGGAGCTGGGACCTCCAACAGCAGTCAACAGGCTGTCGGTTGGCACTTAACCAACTAGAGCCCCATCGGAAATATCAACAATAAATTTAGCTCATTTTCTCCAAGAAGCAGTCTTGCTGACCTTTCCTGAGAGATCTTTACCATCTCTCTGTGTATCTGTGAGCATTATATGCCCAGGCATTTAACAAAAGTACTAAAGACACCCTTTGTTGTACTTACCACCTCTCAATTTGATTTTGCATCTAGTCAGCATTATTAAATGTAGCATAAAAATAAATACAAAATAGTTACATATTGAGAGCTGAATTTAATTAATGACACCAGGAACAGGAAACGTGGGGGGCAGGATTAATTAATTATATGTGAGCTGAAACTTTGAAATTATGATAATGGGTGACAGTGATAAGTCGGGCTTCATTCTGAACTGTAGCAAGTTCCTCATTGTAATCTATTTGCATTTCATGAATGTTAATTACCTTTAAAAGCTTTGAAATAAAGTCCTACCTTCACAACAGTGATGTGTGAGTCCAGCATGGCTCTGCTTCACATTGGCTTGATGGTAGCATTCACTCAGTCAATTTTATTCAGATTGACTCAGGTGAATGGTTGTTTTGACTAAACAAGGAAGGAGAATGGGAGAATTGCAGCATGAATGGAAGGTTCAGGAAAGGCACAGATGAGCTAGGTGTGAGAGGGAGTTTGACATTTGGGCAGTGATGGACTGGAACAGGGCTTTTTGAGATGACATTGGATGGGGCCAGTGCACTGAAGTATTTACTGGGAATGGCTTAATATCTTGGGAGTGATCAGAATTAGGGTTGGAGGAGAGAGATGCAGCCTGTGAAGATAAATGGAACAAGAGGCTTAAAGGGTGGGATTAGCATAATCCAAAGTTGAGTCCTGTGGTCACATCCAGGATGCTAGCTGACTAAGGGTAAGTTTGTGTTCATCCAGAGGAGTCTGATTCACTGGAATGTGGTCAGGTCAGGTCTGAGGTTGGGATGTTCAGAGGTCTTACAGGGAATACCATTGGAGACTCTAGGAATAATGTAGAGTGGTCTTTGATTAGAAGGGGAATTTTAACAATGGTGGGGTAGGCCAGGAGGAGCAAGAGCATGTCCAGTTCCATGACGATTATGTTCAGAGTGAAGGTGAGAGGTTCAAATGTTACAAGTAGAAAGTGCACAGTGATATTGTGAGGGTCGAGATGAATAGGGACAAAGTTGAGGGTCATGAGAGAGGGATTGAATGTCATGGTTTACAATTTCTTAGTGCCACTTATATACTGTTACTGGCTATGTCCAAAACCAACTCATAGCTGCTTAAAGTAGAGGTCAAGGCAGAAGGAAGCCAGTATGGGATAGTTTGAGTTTTGAGTTGGACAATGGAAGGAGTAGTAAATTCTAGAGCTCAAGAGGTCTATGCAGGAAAATGGTAGACACATGGGTTCTCATATTATTGTCTTCTTTTATACACAGTTCCTCGGAGAAAGTGAGATCTGCAGATGCTGGAGATCAGAGTCGAAAAATGTGGCGCTGGAAAAGCACAGCATGTCAGGCCACATTCCTGATGAAGGGCTTACGCATAAAACATGATTCCCCTGCTCCTCGGATGCTGCCTGACCTGTTGTGCTTTTCAGCACCACTTTTCAACCCTTCATACAAGGTTCACTTGGTGTAATACCTATTGTTCTCATACCCCTAAAAGTCTTACAACTTCTGCTGTAGGAGGAAGGGATGTGATAAAGGAGGGCTCTTGTTGATCACAACTAAGTTTGTAAGGCCATCAATAAGCAGCAGTAGAGGGGAAAGTTGATATGGAGGCAACCATGCAGAGGAAGACATTGATGAAGAAGGTCATGGTATGTCAGCATGTCTTCAGGATGTGCATAAACTAGCTCGAGATGCACAAGAGGCAATGCCAGAGACTCCTAAAACTGTTCTTGAAAGCAGTCACTGAAATTTGCCAGATCCCATTGTAGACCTGCAGCCACACGAATTTGGCAGCAGCCCTATGCCTGCAACTCTCAAAGTGATTCTGTTGTTCAGCCTGTTTTCCACTATTTGTTTCCAGGGCTTCAAAGACATTGTGTGGTATTTTGTTTGCCTGAACCCCACAGGTATATCAAAGAGGTGACCAATGCCCTCTTTTTTATTCATGTCAATGAGTTAATGGTCCAGCACAGATAATGTATATCACAAGGGATTCTGTGGTCTACAGTCACAACTGAGATTGTTTCCTTTGGAGCTTTCATGACTCCTTTATGTTGCAGAAATAGCAGCTGTCTGAGATTTCTCAGGCACCTTTCTAGATTCATGGCTGAATCCTTGGTGACGAGGGCAATTTACTCCCTCCCCCCAAAAAGACCTTGGTGATAGTATGGGTGATCCCCACAGTGCAGCAGAAGAACAGTACACTGCAATCCACCACAGCCATCATTGGATAGACCATTAGCAAGTTGAAAATGCACATTTATTCTCTAAACATGTCTAGAGGGTCTCTACAATATGCACTACAGTGGGTTTTATGGGTAGCATGGTATGTCGCACATTGAATGATGTGACTAGATAGCATGATGAGCTCTTATGTCAGGACAATAGGGAAAAATAAAACTCCTCTATAGATGAGGATAAATGTGATGATCCTGAGAAAGATCTCTTTCGGGAGCAATAGCATGTGTTGTAAAATAGACAAAGTGTGAAATCCCAATTACTTACTAAAGAATAAAGCCATTATGTTCAATGATTTTAAACAAACAGAAAAATCTTTATTACAGTGTGGTCACTAAAGCAAACAGTCAATATTATCTATCATACTCCAACATTCATAATTATCACGAGATTAACAAGAATTAACACAGTAGCCAAACACCCAAAAGCTGCACATTAAATGGCAGATACAATGATATGTCCCATGAGTTTTCTTGCTACAGTGATTACTGAGTCAGAAAAAAGTCCTTTAAACTCTGTCTTCCTCATGTAGGATATTAGCTCCTGTCCTTCAACAATGTATTTTAGAATTTCCTACACCACTGGCTCCAACCTTCTTGTTACTTCTGCCTGCAAGAGATTGTAAGGCATTTGGATTCCAGTTCAGACTGCCTCAGCAACTGCTCACCCTACAGTTACTCAAACTCTTCTGAGACTGTGCTCCATTGGATTTCTTAGGCTGAATCCTAGGATCTAATTATCAATATAATCTCTGTTCTCAAGATGTACTGAGAAGACTTGGCTTCAGCTTTACTGATCTGACATTGTTCCCAGTTTTCTTGAGCTGTAGCTACCAAGCTGCACAGAACTGCCACTGTATTTTTGCTGTTACTCTCAAGACTCTTGCCTCTGGGATCCTACTGCTTCTCCAAACCAGAATAATCTAGTCACCTGGGCTTGCCTGTATGCCCAAAAGCACAGTCCTGAAGTTGGTTTTTGCCCCCTCTCAAAGGAAACCCAGAATGGAGCATGTGCAGTCCTTCCCCCTGTTGTATTCTGCACTTGTGCTGGAGCCCCATACCAAGCTCCTTGGATGCTGCCTGAACTGCTGTGCTCTTCCAGCACCACTAATCCAGAATCTGGTTTCCAGCATCTGCAGTCATTGTTTTTACCCCATACCAAGGCCTAGCCTCAACCCCAACACATACCAAGTAATGTTACAGGAAATGGATTCCCTCACAACATACATGAACCTTCTCTGGATATCAAAGCCCTTTAGAGCCCAGGGGTATCAGATGCAATCGGCAATCTCAGAGTCACAAAAGCATGCATGCACTCATGTATACACATGTATGCACACAGGCACACAGGAATTCCTGGCACTTTAATTTGTTTAAAGGTAGTGTAATCCAGTCACTTTTATGCATTTTGGCCTCCCCATCTGCTTTCCTGAGAACTGGCTCTGAAAGGGTGGACCATTTTGGGATTGAGATGAGAAGCCGTTACTTCACCTAGAGGCCAGTGAGTCTTTGGAATTCTTTATTCCAGAGGGCTGTGAAAACACAATTATGTTCAAGACTGAGGTCAATAGATTGCTATATATTAAAGATATCAAACATATGGAAGTGTTGCAGTAAAATGGCATTGAAGTGGAAGGTGAATCTTGCCTTATTTGAATTGTGGAAACAGACTTGAAGGACCAAATGGCCAGTTCCTGCCCCTATTTTCTACGTGCCTATTGTGGCTATTGGCATCAGGGCCTGTTTGGCATTGGTAATTGGCTGGCTGTCCTGGCTGCAGATCCTTAATTGGTTTTTGCTGATATAATCCTAGCAGATGTCCTGCCATTCATCCATGTGTGCCACTGATGTACATTTTTCCTCGTGCCAGGCTGTTTGACCAATGTTTCAAGTTGACGACTCTTGTCAGACCAATCTTAAATCAGTGTTCTGACTCCCACACTACGCCATGCAAGCCTAGCTTAAGAGATCAGAGTCTTAGTCCTTAGAGACAAATGATGAAACTGCCTGACACTGAGGGAAGAAATACATTAAATAACAAAGCACATCATGGGTTGCCATCAGCTCTTCATTGTTAGTGTAGCTCTCACCTTCCTTTGTTTGTATTTTATTTTTCTTCATGCCCAGTCTGTATTTCATGCAACTTCCATCCAGTTTGTGTTTATCTCTACGTCTAATTTATGTTTCACTCTCTCCCTGCCCTGCGATGTGTCTGTCTCTTTTTCCCCCTCTTCGCCCAAGTTTGTAATTTTCTCTGTGTCCCTTCGATGTCTTTCTGTCTGTATTTCTTCAGTTTGTTTCTTTATTTCATTGTCCTTCTGCTTGTGTTGATCTTTGACTCTCACTCACTCCTTCAGTTGCTCTGAGTATTCAGAATGTGTCTGCATGATACTTGTCAGCCCTGTCAACAGTACATTCTGAATAATTCCTGGAATTACCTCCCTAACAGCATTGTAGGTCAACCTACAGCAGCTGAACTGCAGCAATTCAAGGTGACCACTCACTCACCACTTCTCAAGGGCAACTAGTGACAGGCAATAAATGCTGGCCAGCCAGCAATGCCCACATCCCACAAATAAGTATAGAAAAATGTGGAGAACAACAAGCCTCAGAAGACTGATTGCAAGCCACAGTAGCCAAGTGTGCATGC